>NW_023260034.1:0-25000 GCF_009762535.1 Notolabrus celidotus
AACATGCAGGATGTGTAACTACACAAGAGAGGAATCTCTGCACATAAACACTAGGGGTGTAACGATACACAAAATTCATGGTTTGGTTTGATACAGAAAAAGAGACATTTCCATGCTTTTTTTAACTTGTGTTTTATTGAAATTACTAACATTTGTTTCAGCTCTAAAGCACTTTGTTTCTGCAGCTGTCGTTCTTCTGCATGTTCAACTGTTAAAGACTACTTCTACTTGTTTCAGGTCAGGTGACATCCAGCGTTACTCCGCCTCCTGCTGTACTGGAGTGTGCAATAACAGAACCTCTGTATTTATTCCAGAAAGTTGGGCCTTGATAACTTTCCTTTGTAAGGAACAGGAAGTTGTAATATCACAAAGACCAAACCAGGACACTGCAACAGAAAACTTTCCCCACTTTGTCTCCGAGGTATGAACGCCTTTTCTTCCCGAGCCGTCCGGCAGCAGCAGCACTTTAATTTTTCCCAACAGTTCCTGTGGGGCCGGAGCCGCAGCGGCAGTAAAGCAGGGAGGCCATAAAACCTGGGAAAGGACATTTCTGTAATTCACTGGAACGTTATGATTCCCAGCTGAGTCCCGGGAAGTTCTGTTTAACTGCTGCCCGCTGAGCTGAGTCCACCGTCCCACTCACACTCCTTCATTTATCCAGTTTGTCTTTAAATGGAAATCCAATAAACGAGTGAAGGTGGAAACACAGAGTCACTGCTGCTGCAGCGTTTAATCAAACGGGGACTGGATCAGGAGCTCAAAGTGTCTCCTGGTCTACAGGAGAGGAAGTGAAGTTCCACCTCTCCAATCACTGCAGTCACTCCTGCACAAAGGGAGTCAGCACACGTCGAGATAAAAGGCTGCATTCACCTGACGGATAGACGTGAGTGCACACGTGTACAGACGACTGTTCTCTTACAGGAATAGTTCCCCCGGTGTCGACCGCAGCTGCCAGTCATCCGTCACATAATGAGCTCTTAAAGACCTGAACACACCGCCTGTGACGTTCAAGCTAACTCTTTCTGTTGGACTCAAACTTTCCTCCTCTCTCTGTCGAGCTTCATTACATCTGAGTCAGAGGAGGAACTTCACCACTTCATCACGTCTGAGTCAGAGGAGTAACTTCACCACTTCATCACGTCTGAGTCAGAGGAGTAACTTCACCACTTCATCACGTCTGAGTCAGAGGAGTAACTTCACCACTTCACCACGTCTGAGTCAGAGGAGTAACTTCACCACTTCACCACGTCTGAGTCAGAGGAGTAACTTCACCACGTCTGAGTCAGAGGAGTAACTTCACCACTTCACCACGTCTGAGTCAGAGGAGTAACTTCACCACTTCACCACGTCTGAGTCAGAGGAGTAACTTCACCACTTCACCACGTCTGAGTCAGAGGAGTAACTTCACCACTTCACCACGTCTGAGTCAGAGGAGTAACTTCACCACGTCTGAGTCAGAGGAGTAACTTCACCACTTCACCACGTCTGAGTCAGAGGAGTAACTTCACCACTTCATTACGTCTGAGTCAGAGGAGTAACTTCATCACGTCTGAGTCAGAGGAGTAACTTCACCACTTCATCATGTCTGAGTCAGAGGAGTAACTTCACCACGTCTGAGTCAGAGGAGTAACTTCACCACTTCACCACTTCATCACGTCTGAGTCAGAGGAGTAACTTCACCACTTCATCATGTCTGAGTCAGAGGAGTAACTTCACCACTTCACCACGTCTGAGTCAGAGGAGTAACTTCACCACTTCACCACGTCTGAGTCAGAGGAGTAACTTCACCACTTCATTACGTCTGAGTCAGAGGAGTAACTTCACCACTTCATTACGTCTGAGTCAGAGGAGTAACTTCATCACGTCTGAGTCAGAGGAGTAACTTCACCACTTCACCACTTCATCACGTCTGAGTCAGAGGAGTAACTTCACCACTTCACCACGTCTGAGTCAGAGGAGTAACTTCACCACTTCACCACTTCATCACGTCTGAGTCAGAGGAGTAACTTCACCACTTCACCACGTCTGAGTCAGAGGAGGAACTTCACCACTTCACCACGTCTGAGTCAGAGGAGTAACTTCACCACTTCACCACATCTGAGTCAGAGGAGTAACTTCATCACGTCTGAGTCAGAGGAGTAACTTCACCACTTCATCACGTCTGAGTCAGAGGAGTAACTTCACCACTTCACCACGTCTGAGTCAGAGGAGTAACTTCACCACTTCACCACTTCACCACGTCTGAGTCAGAGGAGTAACTTCACCACTTCATCACATCTGAGTCAGAGGAGTAACTTCACCACTTCATCACGTCTGAGTCAGAGGAGTAACTTCACCACTTCACCACGTCTGAGTCAGAGGAGTAACTTCACCACTTCACCACGTCTGAGTCAGAGGAGTAACTTCACCACTTCACCACTTCACCACGTCTGAGTCAGAGGAGTAACTTCACCACTTCATTACGTCTGAGTCAGAGGAGTAACTTCACCACTTCACCACTTCACCACGTCTGAGTCAGAGGAGTAACTTCACCACTTCATTACGTCTGAGTCAGAGGAGTAACTTCACCACTTCACCACGTCTGAGTCAGAGGAGTAACTTCACCACTTCATTACGTCTGAGTCAGAGGAGTAACTTCACCACGTCTGAGTCAGAGGAGTAACTTCACCACTTCATCACGTCTGAGTCAGAGGAGTAACTTCATCACTTCATCACGTCTGAGTCAGAGGAGTAACTTCACCACGTCTGAGTCAGAGGAGTAACTTCACCACTTCATCACGTCTGAGTCAGAGGAGTAACTTCACCACTTCATCACGTCTGAGTCAGAGGAGTAACTTCACCACTTCATCACGTCTGAGTCAGAGGAGTAACTTCACCACTTCATTACGTCTGAGTCAGAGGAGTAACTTCACCACTTCATCACGTCTGAGTCAGAGGAGTAACTTCACCACTTCACCACGTCTGAGTCAGAGGAGTAACTTCATCACGTCTGAGTCAGAGGAGTAACTTCACCACTTCATCACGTCTGAGTCAGAGGAGTAACTTCACCACTTCACCACGTCTGAGTCAGAGGAGTAACTTCACCACTTCACCACGTCTGAGTCAGAGGAGTAACTTCACCACTTCACCACGTCTGAGTCAGAGGAGTAACTTCACCACTTCACCACGTCTGAGTCAGAGGAGTAACTTCACCACGTCTGAGTCAGAGGAGTAACTTCACCACTTCACCACGTCTGAGTCAGAGGAGTAACTTCACCACTTCACTACGTCTGAGTCAGAGGAGTAACTTCACCACTTCATTACGTCTGAGTCAGAGGAGTAACTTCACCACTTCATCACGTCTGAGTCAGAGGAGTAACTTCACCACTTCACCACGTCTGAGTCAGAGGAGTAACTTCACCACTTCACCACGTCTGAGTCAGAGGAGTAACTTCACCACTTCACCACGTCTGAGTCAGAGGAGTAACTTCACCACTTCACCACGTCTGAGTCAGAGGAGTGACTTCACCACTTCACCACGTCTGAGTCAGAGGAGTAACTTCACCACTTCATCATGTCTGAGTCAGAGGAGTAACTTCACCACTTCACCACGTCTGAGTCAGAGGAGTAACTTCACCACTTCATCACGTCTGAGTCAGAGGAGTAACTTCACCACTTCACCACGTCTGAGTCAGAGGAGTAACTTCATCACATCTGAGTCAGAGGAGTAACTTCACCAATTCACCACGTCTGAGTCAGAGGAGTAACTTCACCACTTCACCACGTCTGAGTCAGAGGAGTAACTTCATCACGTCTGAGTCAGAGGAGTAACTTCACCACTTCACCACGTCTGAGTCAGAGGAGTAACTTCACCACTTCACCACTTCACCACGTCTGAGTCAGAGGAGTAACTTCACCACTTCACCACGTCTGAGTCAGAGGAGTAACTTCACCACTTCACCACGTCTGAGTCAGAGGAGTAACTTCACCACTTCACCACGTCTGAGTCAGAGGAGTAACTTCATCCACTTCACCACGTCTGAGTCAGAGGAGTAACTTCACGTCTGAGTCAGAGGAGTAACTTCACCACTTCACCACGTCTGAGTCAGAGGAGTAACTTCACCACTTCATCACGTCTGAGTCAGAGGAGTAACTTCACCACTTCACCACGTCTGAGTCAGAGGAGTAACTTCACCACTTCACCACTTTTTTTTTACAAGTGAAAAATGAAACAAGTTCAGATCTTTGATCCAAGAGTTCTCAAATCGTATTCTGCAGGTTCTCACATCCAGTCTACAAGCTTGTGCATTTTGTAACATATTTACCTTCATAGACGGGCCGGACACATGTTTGGTGGAATTTAACTAGCCACATGAAGCCAGCCTCAAGTGGCCACTATAGGAACTGCAGATCCTGGGATGTCCCAAATGGGGAAGTGTTTCTGATTTTGCCCTTGTGGTCTCTGCTGTGGAGGATTAAGGATTGTCAGATCTGAGAAGGTGATAGAAACCCGGATCTGCTGAATTTTAAACATGAGTGTGAATTTTGAGTGCAGGTTTTTCAGCAGAGATGTTAGCATTAGCTTCCATGTGATCTCTGTATGGTGACGAGTGCAGTGAGTCCTCATGTGCATCACATTCCCTGAGTTTCTGTGCATGGACCGTACTCTGTCTTCAGGGGAATTCTTCCTGCACGTCACCTCTGCAGGAAAATTCTCAACAGGACGATGAAGTGCAGTTTTATTCTGATTTGACATCACATCTGCAACATCCACTGAGTTCCTATCTGTGGTTTCCAACAGAATCAGCTTCATACTCTGATGGTTTTAAAAACAGAGGCTGTTCAGTCCCCTCTCTGCCTCTCAGTAAAGGTCACTTAGTTTTGGCGGTTCATTAAAGGTTGGAGCGTCTATAAAGACCCAAAAATGGCAGGAAGTGTCGCTCGGATTAAAGAGCAGAAGAAAGCAGGAGTTGAGTTTGTGTGACAGAGTCGTTCCAGGTTCTGTGTTTACCGTCAGTTTAAAAAAACAACCTTCACTTTAGTGTTTTCATGTTTGACAGCGTGCACGTTCAGAAAGCAGCCCTCCTCCTCCTCCTCCTCCTCCTCCTCCTCTCTTTTCTTCCTTCTCTCTCGCGGCGGCAGAGTGTCCTTGCAGAGCGGAGGACGCCTCTCCTCGCAGCTCCTCCATAAATCTTCAGGTGAGACGGAGCTCAATTAGCGGCGACGACGGCGAACGCTGCGCTCTGAAATGTCACCGTCTTTTGTTGCAGCCAGACAATTACTGTTAAATATCTTTTATTGTTGTTTGTGTGTGTTAGAGCCAGCGCTCATTAGGGATTCAAAGGCAAAAGAGCAGACGGTGTCATTAAAGAGGGCTGAAGTAATTAGCCATCCACCCACCGCTCACTAATCAATGCCACGGAAAGGCCGGAGTGGTTTTAGAAGGAGGCGGGCAGACGGGGAAGGACGGGGTCAAGGCTGCTTCTGTCTTTGAGGTTTTTCCAGCTTGAGGTCTGAGAAACTTCACAGACCTGCACAGAAACCAGAACTCAGTCCAATCCAGGATTTCAGGAACAAACCAGAATACCTTCATAGACCAGACCTGATCCCTAACGACAGATCCTGACCTCTTTGATTTACGTTTCTTTGAATATGAGATAAAGAAGCTGTGTGACTTTCTGTTGTGCAAAAAGCTTCCAGAGCAGAGAAGACTTTTACCTGCAAACACAGGAGCAACCTGAGAGAGCAGTTTGACCTCCAGCAGAACAAAGTCCAGGGTTTCAAGTCAGCAAGGCGGAGTTTAGAGAGAAGGCATCGCTGCATCTGTAATATATGCTCTCAAATAGAAGACCATGATGTTGAAGACACAGGAAACAAGTCTTCCTTTGCAGGATCATTACAATCAAGCTGCAGGCCAGTCAACGTCGTGGAAGACTCAGGGTTTAAGGGACGTCCTCAGGTTAGCGTGGTGTGACCGGTCAGTTACCTCCAAGACAAGGGAGCTCAGGGACTCCAGAAAGGTCTATGGTTAGTAACTTTAATGGGACAGGAGGAGTTAAAGTGAGAGACAGGCAGAGAGAGGAGAGAGAGGGAAAGACAGGATCCCAGTGTGTCAGTCTAAGCCTATAGCAGTCTAGGTAGAGAGGAGTCTAACCCGGCACTTTCACCCAAGCCGTTTTTTGAACCAGGCTGTAAACATGTTTATTGTACGGATTGTCTCTTTGAATGGGTGTGTATGTGGCTTCTGGTGTTTCTGCAGCCAGCCTCAAGTGGACACTTGAGGAACTGCAGTTTATAACACTTCTGCATGGGCTTTATATTTTGAGACCGGAGGTTGCCGCTTGGTCAGAAGCCGTCTGGGGTCGCCATATTGGAAATGCTGACTCAACCTAGCTTTGGGTTGACTTAGTGTGACGCAAACACGTGAAGTTGAGGCCTTAAGCCTCCTCGCTACTTTTAAGAGCAGGCTTCAAACTTTCCTTTTTGATAAAGCTTATAGTTAGAGCTGGATCAGGCTTGGACCAGGTCTTAGTTATGCTGCTATAGGCTTAGACTGACACACTGGGATCCTGTCTTTCCCTCTCTCTCCTCTCTCTGCCTGTCTCTCACTTTAACTCTTCCTGTCCCATTAAAGTTACTAACCATAGACCTTTCTGGAGTCCCTGAGCTCCCTTGTCTCGTAGACGTTCTCCTGCTGTGGACGTGGTCCAGACTCCAGCGGCAACAGCTTCTACTATCCGTCTCCCCACTATCATTTCTCTCTCTCTCTTCATCTCCCTCTATCCCTCTCTCCAACACGGTCTCAGCAGATGTGTGTCTAACATGAGTCTGGTCCTGCTGGAGGTTTCTGCCTGCTAAAGGAAGTTTGTCCTCTCCGCTGTAACTAGCTAAATACTGTGAGGTGTAATGCTCATGGTGGATTAAGGTGGGGTCAGACTGAGTCTGATCCGGTCTTGGTCATGGGTCTCTGTTCATAATTTGACATAGAGTGGTCTAGACCTGCTCTGTTTGTAAAAGAGTCTTGAGATAACGTTTGTTGTGATTTGGAGCGATACAAATAAAGGTTGATTGATTGAACATGTCGACTTCTGCTGTAAAGATCGGCTCTTTGAATTTTGGAGTCAGCCTCTAGTGGACGCTTGAGGAGCTGCAGTTTTTAACACTTCCTTATCAGCTTCATTTCTCTGCAGCTTCTCCTTTTCTATGTTTCACTGGAGTACACTCCATTTTAAAGGGATGTATTTGTGGTGTGTGTCTTTCAGCGGTCCTGCAGCATCATAAAAGCTTCAACACTGAAAGAACAGGATCTCAGATTAACTGGAAATAAAAAGATTCAGCCCGCTCCACTAACGCCCCTTCATTTATCATGCAGGAGGCTTCATCCCTCCTGCTGCTCAGCGCCTCTGCTCCCATTGATTTCTCGTCATATCTTCAAATTTGAAAGCCTCTGTGGCCTCCAATCATTTATGGACGGATCTGAGCATGCTCGGAGCAGCGGGAGGAGCCGCAAACAAGTTTGTCCTAATTAATATAAAATGGTATTATGAAGTATTCACAGAGCTAATGTTCACAGTGCCACATCTCGGCTGTTAGCGTCTGGCTGTGAGCCGACTCTGTTTGTTATCATGACTGTCAGAAATGATGCACATGAGCAGGAAAGACACTCTAAGCTCCTTAAATCAGCACGCATTGATCTTCAGAGTACAGACAGGGTCAGAGGTCAGACGGCAGAGAGGAAGCCTTTGCTCAGAGCCAGCAGTCGGCATCCGCCCGCCTCGACGCCGACTTCACGAAGACACAAATTTGAGGGAATTCAGATGAATATAGATGTGCCACACCTTCTGTCGCTCCCCGACTCGTCCATTTGTCTCCATTAGAGTCTGCAGAGGAAATTAAGCTGTGCATCTGTTGCAGGTCATGTTTGGATCTGTTAGCAACACGCGGCATCACCGCTCATCTCAGCACATGGCGGCTGCACAGAGATTCATCAACGACAGAACTACCAGGCGATTAAAACACAATCAGAAGACTGCACACGTACGCTTTCTCCTCCCTCAGACCTCAGAGGTAGAGACGCCGGCAGGTCACGCTTTTGTCTTCCCCGTCTGAACCTGCTGTGTCTCCGTCATCCCAGGAGTCAGAGCAGCTATAAATCACCGCTGTGCTGTGTTCTCTGACGTCCGTACAGCCTCTGTCAGCGTCCTGGCCTGACCGTCCTGGATGAGGTTCTGCTGCCTTCCCTGTCCATTTTGGAGGATTGCTCTGCCAGCTTTCCTGGCCGGCTTCAAAACCGCCTCCTGGTTGTCCAAAGCCTCTGTGCATGAGGTGCAAAAACTCCTCCTGATCTCCATCTGACCGTCTCTGCACTCCCAGTCTTGCAGGATTCCTTGGTCCTCAAAGATTCAAGCGTAGACGTATGACTTCTTTTGGATACTTCTGTGTTTGTAGTTTCTTTCCATCACATGTGCAAACAAACGTCACGCCGTCCCTGCAGGTCTGTGCTAAAGATATAAAGATAACCCAGAAACATGAAGCTCCTTGCTGCAGATTTCAAAGAGGCTGTAAAGAGTTGCATGAGAACATTTTGAGCGAGGACACAGAGCACATGTGCAGGAATCTAAGTAACGACGTTCTGTATTCACGCCTCTGTTTTTGTCCTGATAATGATGAATCCAATTAAGTTGCAATTTGGCGTGGGAGCTATTTGAGTTCTTTGCAGTCTTTTTTTTTTTTTTCAACTTAAATGAAAAAGTGCAAAAAGAGGAGAGCGACTGAAGGCCGGGCGCAGACCTTCAGAAGTCAACAGGCAGGCTGGAGACAAAAGAGAGAGAGAGAGAGAGAGACAGAGAGAGAGAGAGAGAGAGACAGACGGAGACGGAGATTGGGAGTAATTAGAAGAAACCATCAGTCATCGGTCAAAACACAGATTCCATCTGTGGGTCAAACTCCCCCGCTCTTTGTTTCTGGACGCTCACCAGAGCAACCAAATGTCATTTCCCAGATAACATAACTCAATAGATGTGTGATGATTTGATGTTCTGTGGACAGTCTGCCTAATGAGGAGGCGGACGACTGAAGAGAAACTTTCTCTGTCTCCCCGCGAGAGACGCCAAATCATCCCACCCAGCCGGCGGGAGATAACACCGGAGTCACCAAAGATTAGCGTGGGGGTTCTGATCTCTGACCCCAGCACGCCAGAGAGCGCTGATCCTGCTCAGGGAAACCGGGACCCAGAGAAACGCTCTTCTTTCTCCTGCAGCAGCTTCGGTTTGACAGAAACTTGGCAGCAGACTTCTCCGTGGAGTTTTCCCCCATGATGCACCTGGCTAACTTCCATTCAGGTTCAACTTTAACCCTCTGTAGGTTTCTCACTTCCTGCGTGTGGGGGAGGAAGTGTGAAACGTGACATCCCCGCTGACCCATTGTTCTACAGAGATAATGAAGTTTTATTTAAATCACTGCTCTCGTGTCGTTTCCAGAGTTTGCTCCAATGAAGAAGAAGAAACAAAGAACAGCTGCTGAAGTGAGAACCTAAAGGAAGACTGATGATTTATTGATTTATTTAAAGTGTTTGAAAAGATCAAAGTTTAGAATTAAGCTGAATTTATGAACTCCATGTTCTTCAAAATGAAACAACCTTTGTTATTTTTACATCCAGAAGAAGCAAAACTCAAGTTTTAACAAAAACTAACACGATCACAAAATATAAACTAGTTCACACTCTGCACAAAGTAGTTAAGACCAAAAAGTAGTATGGGAGGTAGAGCCTTCAGCTATCAGGCCCCTCTCCTTTGGAATCATCTACCAGTCAGGGGTCCGGGAGGCAGACACCCTCTCTACTTTTAAGAGTAGGCTTCAAACTTTCCTTTTTGATAAAGCTTATAGTTAGAGCTGGATCAGGCTTGGACCAGGTCTTAGTTATGCTGCTATAGGCTTAGACTGACACACTGGGATCCTGTCTTTCCCTCTCTCTCCTCTCTCTGCCTGTCTCTCACTTTAACTCTTCCTGTCCCATTAAAGTTACTAACCATAGACCTTTCTGGAGTCCCTGAGCTCCCTTGTCTCGTAGGTTCCTCTGGATCTCTGCTGTAGATTCCTTTTTTGGGGTCTGTTATTCATCCTTTCTTTCTTTCTTCCTTTCTTTCTTTCTTTCTTTCTTTCTTTCATTCTTTCTTTCTTTCTTTCTTTCCTTCTTTCTTTCTTCCCTTCTTTCTTTCTTCTTTCTTTCATTCTTCCTTTCTTTCTTCTTTCTTTCTTTCTTTCTTTCTTTTTTTTCCTTCTTTCTTTCTTTCTTTCCTTCTTTCTTTATTTCTTTCTTTATTTCTTTCATTCTTCCTTTCTTTCTTCTTTCTTTCTTTCTTTCTTTCCTTCTTTCTTTCTTTCATTCTTCCTTTCTTTCTTCTTTCTTTCTTTCTTTCTTTCTTTCTTTCATTCTTCCTTTCTTTTTTCTTTCTTTCTTTGTCTTTCTTTCCTTCTATCCATTCCTTCCCCATTTCTTCTCCTCTTTTTCTTTCTTCTGGTCTCCCTCTCTTCTCTCTTTTCTTAGACCTTTCTGGAGTCCCTGAGCTCCCTTGTCTCGTAGGTTCCTCTGGATCTCTGCTGTAGATTCCTTTTTTGGGGTCTGTTATTCATCCTTTCTTTCTTTCTTTCTTTCTTTCTTTCTTTCTTTCTTTCTTTCTTTCTTTCTTTCTTTCTTCCTTTCCTTCTTTCTTTCTTCTTTCTTTCATTCTTCCTTTCTTTCTTCTTTCTTTCTTTCTTTCTTTCTTTCCTTCTTTCTTTCTTTCTTTCTTTCCTTCTTTCTTTATTTCTTTCTTTATTTCTTTCATTCTTCCTTTCTTTCTTCTTTCTTTCTTTCTTTCTTTCTTTGTTTCCTTCTTTCTTTCTTTCTTTCCTTCTTTCTTTATTTCTTTCTTTATTTCTTTCATTCTTCCTTTCTTTCTTCTTTCTTTCTTTCTTTCTTTCCTTCTTTCTTTCTTTCATTCTTCCTTTCTTTCTTTCTTCTTTCTTTCTTTCTTTCTTTCTTTCTTTCATTCTTCCTTTCTTTTTTCTTTCTTTCTTTGTCTTTCTTTCCTTCTATCCATTCCTTCCCCATTTCTTCTCCTCTTTTTCTTTCTTCTGGTCTCCCTCTCTTCTCTCTTTTCATAGACCTTTCTGGAGTCCCTGAGCTCCCTTGTCTCGTAGGTTCCTCTGGATCTCTGCTGCTGTGGACGTGGTCCAGACTCCAGCTGCTACAACTACTACTATCCGTCTCCCCACTATCATCTCTCTCTCTCTTCATCTCCCTCTATCCCTCTCTCCAACACGGTCTCAGATTCAGATGTGTGTCTAACATGAGTCTGGTCCTGCTGGAGGTTTCTGCCTGTTAAAGGAAGTTTGTCCTTGCCACTGTAACTTGCTAAATGCTGCAAAGTGCTCTGCTCATGGTGGATTAAGATGAGATCAGACTGAGTCCTGTCTGGAAGATGGGACTGGATCTGATCCGGTCTTGATGTTGGGTCTTTGTTAATATTAGAACATAGAGGACGGTCTAGACCTGCTCTGTTTGGATTTGGCACTCTGGTACACATCGAGACAAAGAACCAGGCTCAAGTACAGACATTAATATTAAAATGATTATTTTCACACTGATTTAATTTTTATGCAACAATGACAGCGACCATGCCAGATGATGAGCTGTGAGATCTTTTGACCCTCATGATGTGTGAGTGTAAATGTGAGGTGTGAAAATGCTGCTGAAGCTCCATGAGCTCATCTTCAGCTCACGCTCATCATGACAGTGTTTCACTTTCCTCACATCCATCTCTCTCTCTCTCTCTCTCTCTCTCTCTCTCTCTCTCTCTGCGGCTGGCACCACCGGTCCATCTATTTCTTCAGCAGAAGGTTTTTCAGCTTCCTCCACCTCTGCTGCCGTTAATTCCTGAGATCTGTCCTTTTCTCTGACATTTGCACAAATGCTAAAGGGCCCGGGCTGTTTGCCTTCCTGCATGATGGAGGACGAGGAGTCTGGCTCGGTGGCAGCCGCAGAGAGCTCGACATATGAATTCAGCCCAGTTTCCCTCCACATCCACACGGCCTGGGGATGAAATCCATCTCTCTGTGATGAGACAATGATTTGCTGAGCTCCATTGTGGCTGCAGAGAGGCAGCAGAGGGGCGAATTTGCATGTAAATGCACGAGGAAATGATTCTGCAGCGACAGCGAGGCGTCGTGCCCCTTCTTTACCTCCTGATGTGTTTCACTCTGACACCACAAAACACATCCAACAGCAGCAGCACACACACACACACACACACACGCACACACACGCACTCAGAGGAAACACATTTACATTTTAGATTTCAATACCTCTTCAGGTGATGCTCGCAGTGTTTCCATCAAACCACAGTGGACAAAAGAAAACCAGATGGAGAAGTGAGGAGGAGGAAGAGGAGGCCGAACAGGCTCCAATTTCAACATCCTCAAACAAGGACCGCCTATTGTTTTGCATCCGTGTCTGATCCGTCAAAGCTCCGGATCTGATAGGTTCCTATTCCAGTCAGTGTGTTAACTTCCTCTGGTTGCACCTTCTCAGCTCCGTCAATCCATAATCCTCCACAGCAGAGACCGCAAGAGCAAAATCAGAAAAACTTCCCCACGCCAAAAATTTGAACGTCCCAGAAACTGCAGTTCTTTGAGAGGCCACTTGAGGCTGGCTTCATATGGCTGGCCAAATTCTGCCAGATCTGTGTCCGGTCCATCTCTGATCCGTCACAGCTCTGGATCTGATAGGCTTCTATTCTAGTCAATGTGTTAACTTCCACTGGATCCGCTTCGTTGTGTTCCGGCTGCGTCTCTGGCAGATCCACAAGACTTCTATTTCTGCCTCCACTGAACTGTTCAAACAAAAGGGTTTGAGTTTGTTGATTGTCTCCTTTCCTTCCCTCAGCTTCCTGTTCCTTTCCTTAGCTCTCATTTCCTTTCCTTTCCTCTCCTTGGTGTTCCTTTCCTTTGCTTTCTTTTCCTTGGCTTCCCTCTCTTTAGCGCTCATCTCCTTTCCTCAGCTGTCTTTTCCTTTCCTTTCCTTTCCTTCCCTTAGCAATATTTTCCATTCCTTAGCTTCTTTTTCCTCTCCTTCCCTTGGCGTTCCTTTCCTTTCCTTTAATGCTCATTTCCTTTGCTCACATTCCCTTCCCTTCCCTAGGTTTCTATTCTAGTCAATGTGTTAACTTCCACTGGATCCGCTCCGTTGTGTTCCGGCTGCGTCTCTGGCAGATCCACAAGACTTCTATTTCTGCCTCCACTGAACTGTTCAAACAAAAGGGTTTGAGTTTGTTGATTGTCTCCTTTCCTTCCCTCAGCTTCCTGTTCCTTTCCTTTCCTTTCCTTAGCTCTCATTTCCTTTCCTTAGCGTTCCTTTCCTTTGCTTTCTTTTCCTTGGCTTCCCTCTCTTTAGCGCTCATCTCCTTTCCTCAGCTGTCTTTTCCTTTCCTTAGCGATAAATTTCATTCCTTAGCTTCTTTTTCCTCTCCTTCCCTTGGCTCTCCTTTCCTTTCCTTTAATGCTCATTTCCTTTGCTCATCTTCCCTTCCCTTCCCTAGGTTTCTATTCTAGTCAATGTGTTAACTTCCACTGGAGCCGCTCCGTTGTGGAGTCCAGTCCCGCAGGTCTGAGTCCTCCGGATCAGATCCACAAGACTTCTATTTGTGCCGGATGCCGGAGCACGACGCATCAATCTCAACAGAGCAGATGGAGCGGGACAGGAAGTCAGGTTTCACCAAAACCAAATGAAAACATCCGGTTAATTTTCAGAATAAAAGACTCTAAGAGGAGGGAGGGAAATAAATGGGTGAGGGTTATGAGACAAAAGCTGGTGAAAAGTGTGAGCGTAGAAAGTTGGACAGGAGAGGAAGGGAATGATAAGGGAGGGAAGAGGAAGAGTTCCAGCTCTTCTTTCCTACATCGCTACCTTTCTCCCTCACTTTCCCTACCTTGCTTCCTCTCTTTCTCCCTTCCTCCTTTCCTTCAACTTCATCCCTAGTTTCCCCCACCCTACCTTTATCCTGTTTTCCTCCATCACCTTTTTCTTCCTCCTCCTTCCGGTGTTAAAAAATAAAGCTCATGCTGAAGCACCAAAATACCTGCAGTTCCTCGAGTGTCCACTTGAGGCTGACTCCAGAAGTGAGTCAGACCCCATTAGACTCTGTGTTAAATGTTACTTTTTAAGGCCTGGTGCAAAAAAACAAGGTTCTGTCTTTATGGTTCATAAATTAATCGTAAAAAATAAACAAAAGGTGATTTTTAAAAAAATATTTCTTGAACATTTTGATGATTTTAAGATATTTATAATGAAAACATCCGGTTAATTTTCAGAATAAAACACTCTGTGTTATCACCAGATCGTATTTCACTTAACTCCAACAACAAACCAAAGTCATGATGAGCGGAGCCAGGCCTGGAGTCAACAGGTCAGAGGTTTTCAGAGGACCAGAAAGACAACATGGATGAGGAGAGGAGGAGGAGGAGGATCCTTGATTCAGGGATTACAGAAGGGGAAACCTCGGTCACATGACTCCAGCTGTCCGGCGGTCCTGTTTCGTGCACGTAATGAAACATGCAGCCGGTGGGTGTTGACAGACGATCACCGATCTGGTGGAGGTCTGGGGTTCAGACTGTCTTCAGTTGGTTGGAGGTACACAAAGAAGACAGGAGAGCATGAGGCATGGATGAAAACTTGAAGAAGATAAAGGTTGAGACAGAAGTTGGTACGTAGGGAAGGAGGAGAATCCTCAGTCACATGACTCCAGCTGTCCGCCGTCCTGCTTAGAGTTTTTGTCTCATGAAAAACATTCATACGCTTCACTTTAGACATAAATATCCTGACTCCACTCTAACCTCATCAGGTACCAAGAAAACCTCCTGATAGAGGCCTCCAGAAGTGGGTACCAAAACCACCTCCACTTCCTTAGACCTGCAGGAACACCAAGAATGATGAATACCTCCACCCGGCGTGTAAATGCCTCGTGTTATTTCCAGTATCACATTCTTCCCCACTGTGTCTGACGCTCCTGTATTCGAGCACGGTGTCCGGCACAGATAACCTGATCCGGTTTGAGTGAAAGGATCCACCTCGGCATGAATCAGAGTCCGCACATGAGCTTATCCACATCATAAAGACACTCTGCTGTGAACTCATCTCACACAGAGCGAGCAAACCTCCTCCTTTGTCTGCCTCCAGCAGGAATAAACGGCGTGCTCACCTCTCAGAGCCGCTGAGAAGGTCAGAGAGTTTGACGGGCCTCGGTTAGAGCCCTAGTGTCAATGTTTAATTACACCACAATTACACGCATCAAGCCAAACTGCTCCATCAAGGACTGCGGCGTGATAATCAATGCTTTCAACCAGACGTACGCTCGCTCTCTGCAAGCTCGGGGGTCACTGTGCTATTACCAGAGAAGAAGAACGAACAGCAGGGGAGAGAGACGACTGAGAGGAAGGATAGAGGAGACAGCAGGAAGAGAAAATCCTCTGACATGTCCCTAAAATGTCCCAGAGCGCCTCAGAGTCGGTAATTACCCGCTTCTTCCATATTCATTTCTGGATTAATTCACCTTAATGCCAAAATACTACAGCCCTAATCTCGTGCAAATACCTACCTGTCATGGTAGTCTTGCGTGTGATTATGACAAGGAGAGGAGCGGAGGGGAGCCGGGAGGGGAGGAGGAGGAGGGGAGGAAGAAACACAGCTGCCATGTTGATTAAGGAAGCCGAGGCTGAGAGGAGGCAGGAGGCCGCGGCGGCGCTCGGTTCAGGCGGGAAGCCTCACGAGCCCGCTCTGAAATGCCACGCTGGAGAAAAAAAAGAGATGGCGTCAAGATGTTCCAACAACCTGTGCCGCTGTTTGCTCAGTTCTGACAGACTCTGTGTTTCCTTTGGTATTCTCAGATCCTGGAGTTAGCTTCAGGACACACTTCACATTTTAGAGACGTTACACAAAGGTCTTTAGGTTGGAGACAAAATCTGAGGTCTAGGATCAAGATTTAATGTATTTCAGGATGTTGCATAGACCAGGGGTTCCCAAACATTCCAGCCTGTGACCCCCCCTGTCCCTCAGAGTGATTTAATGTGTCTTCATTCAGCTGGTCTGCAGAAAATGACCCTACCTATATGAGCATGTGTCTGTGTTTCCTGTGTGTTATGAGTTAACCTGCTGCTACTGATGCTTTAGATCATTAACTGTTCACTAACTCTAAACTTAGGAGTCGTCTGGAAACAAAGAAAGGTAGAAAACTCATTACACTTTATATTTTCAAGGTTTTATTTAAAGGTTAGCTACTATTTGTGTCCATATTTTTCACTATAATGGGTAAAATTTACTATTTTTAGATTTATTAGAGACTTGGGGGTGAAAAAACCTTCTGGAAGACATCTCATGACCCCCCATTTGTGCATCCCGACCCCCACTTTGGGAACCCCTGACGTAGATGATGCAATCGTCCACCAGGCTGTGGGCCTTAAAGCTTAAAAACCAGCTGTGTGATACCTTCAGATGATAAATACCAACGTAGGTGAACCTGGACTCAATTTTCTATGGTTTTAAAATCAATGAAAAACATTAGTCCACGCTTATTGGACCATTGTTCACATGCAAGCTAAAATCAATCAATCAATCAATCAATCAATCAATCAATCAATCAATCAATCAATCAATCAATCAATCAATAAATCAATCAATCAATCAATCAATCAATCAATCAATCAAGCTTTATTTACATAGAACCTTTCATGCAAGTCAAATGCAATTCAAAGTGCTTCAAAGAAGCAGACATAAAAAGGGTAAGGATAAGAGTTGAAAATAAAATTGAGGCTAAAAATATCAATAAAACTGAGAGGATAAATCAAATTAAATAAATAAATACAAATAAAATAAAATAAATGTCCATCAAGGACAAACTTCCTTTAACAGGCAGAAACCTCCAGCAGGACCAGACTCATGTTAGACACACATCTGAATCTGAGACCGTGTTGGAGAGAGGGATAGAGGGAGATGAAGAGAGAGAGAGATGATAGTGGGGAGACGGATAGTAGTAGTTGTAGCAGCTGGAGTCTGGACCACGTCCACAGCAGCAGAGATCCAGAGGAACCTACGAGACAAGGGAGCTCAGGGACTCCAGCTATTCAACATCTACATGCTCCCCTTAGGTCAGATAATAAGAAACAACCAAATAAAATACCGTCTTAAGAAATATATTTTAAAATATGTTTTATTTCTTTATCTTGACTTGTGTGTTTTTATGATCTGCCTGTTTTATTTTGCTGCCCATGTGAAGCACTTTGTAACCTGGTTTTTGAAAAGTGCTCTACAAGTAAAATGATTATCATTATTATTAAGAAGAATCAATTCAACCACACAGGTTAATTTCCAGATCAAAAACCATTCCAAAGTCTATTTACCTTCATTCACCACACATTAAAGAAGTCATCACAGAACCTACGACCCCATTTAACCCTCCCATCAGTTGGTATGGCGCAGTGAGACGGACTGAGCATGCTCCCTGCTCGTTACTCAGGCACTATAAGAGACAGCCTGAAACCATCCTCGGGTCCTTCGTCACTGCCCTGCACCAGGAAGCACTGAGGTAAGAGAAGGAGACACAAACAACTCATGATATACAACCGTCAAATAATAGAGTTAACTCAAACCATAACAATGTGTGTGTGTGAAGCTTTACGGGGAAACAGGAAACTTACTGAGATGTTGAATGTAGTTCAGTGTGTGCACCACCAAACTGTCAGCAGCATGCTACCTGCTAACATGTGGAGTGAGTGCTGGTGTGGTGTGATGCCGACATTAATAAGAGCTTCAAACCTGCAGGAACACAAAAGTATTGACCTTCTGTCCTGGTCAGACCACATTTATTGTATTGTATCCCAGATGGGAAAGAGCATTACTGTCGCAAGGAAATAATAACAATAATAATAATAATAATGATAATAACTTTATTTATAACGCACCTTTAAATACGAATGTTTACAAAGTGCTTTGACAAACAAAGCATGGTTTAAATAACAAAGTAATCCTTTAACAGACAGAGAGGAGGAATTTAAACAATTCAACACAAAATACAACGCAACATTAAACAGAATGAAGTGGTGAGACAAGATACCAGTAAATCATTGTTTAAGAGGTTTTTCAGGGTAAATGGATAATATTTATTAAAGGTGACATATTCTGCTCTTCTTCATCAACATATCTTGGTCTAAGAGGTCCCCAAAACATGTCTTTAAAGTTTATTGCTCAGCAAAACACTTTGAAATCAGATTCTGGTCTGCCTGTAAACCCCTCTTTTTCAGCCCTGCTCAGAACAGGCTGTTTTCTGTGTCTGTGCCTTTAAATGAGAATGAGCTCTCTGACCACGCCCCCTCAGGAAGTGGGCGTGGCCTCCTCGGCTGTCCAGCACGTTGATCTAATGTTTCCATGTTGGCTGAATATACACGGCTGCTCACAGACCCGCGTTACTTCAACCCTCTGAATCTGATCCAGAATCTGATCCTGATGGAGAGGCGCCTGCAGCAGGACCTTTCTGAACCATTGGTCACAGATTTAGTGTTTCTTGTTGTTTTATTTGTCAGCATGTCGACGTGTGTCTTGGTACACAGCTACCAACCATAGACTGTAAATAAAAATGGACAGCGTTGCTCCGCCTCTTCCCATTGTACGGTTCTGAAGCCAAAAGATCCCCCTCCTGGGCGCCACCATTGTGCAGCCAGAGCCTGTGAAGCCACTGTAATAAGCTCCGCCCTACAGCGTGACATCACAAGACGCTGTGTGTCCTTTGAAGTTTCCCTCCACGGCGGCTGTGAATCAAACAGGAAGTAAAACCCCGTTTTTTAAACTCTAATAACCAACGAAGAAGAAACTGTTCAGGATAAAGAGGCCTTGAACATAAATCACTCAAATACTAACTACATGTCACCACAGCATACGGATGAGAGAAACATTCGTATGACGTGTATTTATATTTTAAAGTTTGACTGCTCCTCCATTCAAATGAATGGAGGAGATGGATTTTTTTACCTATACTGCAGCCAGCCACCAGGGGGCAGTCACACTGCTGAAAGCCTCACCACCAGCCACCGGAATCTCTCCCTTGCTACCAACATGTAGCTATGTGGCTATGCTAACTAGCGCTAGCACTTATCCATGAAAACTAAAAATCATCCACTAGATCTTCAAATCTGCAGACGTGGGGAGTCAAAGCGACCTTTGTGTTTATTAAGACAGCCTACAACTAGCATGCCTCCCTCCTAAGCTCCTTGTTAGCACACGTGTGCAGGGAATGAAAAACGGAGGAGGGGTTGAGTTGTATTTTATACAGTCTATGGGCTGAACAAGCTCCGAGCTCTGACTTCCTGTTACAGACCGGATGGCGTTGTGACGTATGAAAAACACTGAAAACTGAAACGGCTGGTTTCAGCACACATTTACAGAAAGGTGGAGAAATCAGAACAGGGGCAGAATGGAGTCTTTGACTTTTCAGGGGGTTTGTAGACAGGGACACAGATTTCAGGGAGAGAACCATTAAAAAGAACATGTTGCATGATATGTCACCTTTAAATAATTAATTAATTAAAAACTGAAATTAACTAAGATGTGATTGGATCTTTTCCCTCTGAGTTTTTCTGTTTTTTCTGAGTTTAGTTTTATAAAGTTTGAAGTCATCCAACAGTTGATATCATTTATGCAGTTTAATAGTTTGTTGACAGAACGTGCATCGCCCCCGTGCATCGCCCGTGCATCGCCCGTGCATCGCCCCCGTGCATCGCCCGTGCATCGCCCGTGCATCGCCCGTGCATCATCGCCCCGTGCATCATCGCCCCGTGCATCATCGCCCCGTGCATCATCGCCCCGTGCATCGCCCCGTGCATCATCGCCCCGTGCATCATCGCCCCGTGCATCGCCCCCGTGCATCATCGCCCCGTGCATCATCGCCCCGTGCATCATCGCCCCGTGCATCATCGCCCGTGCATCATCGCCCTTGCATCATCGCCCCGTGCATCATCGCCCCGTGCATCATCGCCCCGTGCATCGCCCCGTGCATCGCCCCGTGCATCGCCCCGTGCATCATCGCCCCGTGCATCATCGCCCCGTGCATCATCGCCTGTGCATCATCGCCCCGTGCATCATCGCCCCGTGCATCGCCCCGTGCATCATCGCCCCGTGCATCGCCCTGTGCATCATCGTGCATCATCGCCCCGTGCATCATCGCCCCCGTGCATCATCGCCCCCGTGCATCGCCCCGTGCATCATCGCCCTGTGCATCGCCCCGTGCATCATCGTGCATCATCGCCCCGTGCATCATCGCCCCGTGCATCATCGCCCCGTGCATCATCACCCGTGCATCATCGCCCCGTGCATCATCGCCCCGTGCATCATCGCCCCGTGCATCGCCCGTGCATCGCCCCGGGCATCATCGCCCGTGCATCATCGCCCCGTGCATCATCGCCCCGTGCATCGCCCTGTGCATCATCGCCCGTGCATCATCGCCCCGTGCATCATCGCCCCGTGCATCATCGCCCCGTGCATCATCGCCCCGTGCATCATCGCCCCGTGCATCATCACCCGTGCATCATCGCCCCGTGCATCATCGCCCCGTGCATCATCGCCCCGTGCATCATTGCCCCGTGCATCGCCCGTGCATCGCCCCGTGCATCATCGCCCCGTGCATCATCGCCCCGTGCATCATCGCCCGTGCATCATCGCCCCGTGCATCATCGCCCGTGCATCATCGCCCCGTGCATCATCGCCCCGTGCATCATCGCCCATGCTGTTAAGATGTGTTGAATTGTGATTGTAAAGTACAGTTTTTCTTGTTATGTGTGGACCCCAGGAAGACTAGCGACCACATTGTGGAAGCTAATGGGGATCAGAGTTGTGTTGACGTGGGTTTCTTCTGTGTTGGTTTCGTCAGAACGTTAAATTTCATGCATGTGAGAGAGAGATGTGATGGAGCCTTCAAAGTTAACAAAATGATGTCGTTTCTTTAAACTGGAAGTCTTAACTAAGCCGAAGCCTAAACCTCCCCTCCTGGAGATGGATTCTGGCACGTTGGCGAGCTGGAGACCGTTCAAACCCGGTCTTTAAGTTAATAACAGACTGTCAGAGCTGCAGCGTGTCTGTCTCTTTTCCCCGTCCTTCATATTTCCAGGAGCTGATGATGGAGCCGCCGTCAGACAACAGGAAGATAATAATAAATCTGTTTCTGGCTTGTTCTGACCCTGAGCTCCGTGTAAAAGCAACCATCAGCACTCTGAATAAAGCTGCACTCCTGCACACGGCGCCGGTGAAATATTAACGTATAAAAGCAGAAGCACTCTGATGACCTGGATTCATTCAGCGCCGCCGAGAGCCGGGAGGGAACTGACAGCAGGTGAGAGGCTCCCGTACCCTGCCTGTTTGCCCTCCCTTCCATCAGGTGATTGATCGATCTGCCTGATGAGCCGGGATGATCGTTCTCCTGCCGTGAGATGGCTTCAAACCCTCCGTCTGATTAACCAGCAGAATGGAGGACGGCCAATCCCTGCTCTCCTCTCCAGCAGCAGTAAAAGGCCTCTTATAGATTTTTCCGGAGCGTCGTTACTCTTCAATCACTGAACTACTTCATCAAGAGGCATCAATCAGCACGCCGCAGAGCGCCCGGTAATTACAGGGGCTGCTTCCAGTCACTGATTTCTCCAGGGGGGGGAGGGGGGGGATGGCGGCGCCACGGTCACCAACCCAAACTGTGACGGTTTCCTCAACATCCTGGGCCAGGCGGCGTCTCTAATACCAGACTGTAATTGGTGCAACAAGCTCCTCCATTGGAGCAGATCACCCAGCTGACAACCTCGAGTGAAGATCATAGACGGTATGAATAATGGACATAGTCTCCAATCGGCGGCAGCGGCGGCCATATTGGAAATGCTGAACTCAACATAACTGCTGTGGAGCGATTGTGACGTTAAGAGGCGGAGTTTGAGCCTCCTTGCCAACAGCTACAGTGTTCCCGCCTGTCAGCAAGCGGGGAAAGAAGTGTTGCACATGCAGGTCAAAGGTCAAAATCTTCTTGAGAGCCTCCCAGTCTGTGGAGGTCCTGTGCGTACGATCAAGACGCTGCTGACGGTCCAACACACGGACCTTGAAGACAGTATTTGGTGGACTGGTAGGGGTACGGCTCAGAGGAACGCTCCTGGGTCTCAACCAGGAACACTGTCAACCCCTTCTGTTGGACTTCCATCAGATCTGTGTCCGGTCCGGCTCTGTGCTCTCTCATCCGTCAACACCCCCCGGTTGTGTTTTCAGGACCTCCGGGCAGCTGGAGCCATGTGACTGAGGTTTCCCCTTCTGTAATCCCTGAATCAAGGATCCTCCTCCTCCTCCTCTCCTCCTCCATGTTGTCTTTCTGGTCCTCTGAAAACCTCTGACCTGTTGACTCCAGGCCTGGCTCCGCTCATCATGACTTTGGTTTGTTGTTGTAGTTAAGTGAAATACGATCTGGTGATAACACAGAGTCTTTTATTCTGAAAATTAACCGGATGTTTTCATGTTGTTTTGGTGAAACCTGACTTCCTGTCCCGCTCCATCTGCTCTGTTGAGATTGATGCGTCGTGCTCCGGCATCCGGCACAAACAGAAGTCTTGCATATCTGATCTGGAGGACTCAGACATGCTGGACTGGACTCTCTAACGGAGCGGATCCAGTGGAAGTTAACACATTGACTAGAATAGAAACTTATCAGATCGAAGACGGACCGGACACTTAAATCCTTCATGGCTCCTATAAATGATGCATTAGACGGTGGTGGTTTGGTTGAAAATGCACCTCAATTGAAGACCTGTGACCAGTGCAGATGATTAGAGCGGGTTGCAAAGTGGTTGCAAGCTGTTCGTCTGGACTTCAGAATTTACAATGCTTGGCTAAGATTAACTAGCGTACAGTTAGCAAGATTGCAAACTCCACATGGTGAAAACCACTCTGGAAATCATGAGGTAGACAGTTTAAACCTTCCAAAAACAGAAACACAGCAGTGTGACTTATAATCTGAATTTGACGGCACATTAAAACCGTAAAAGAATGACGGCTGCAGCAACAACTGGTACATATATCTGTTGTTTCCTTTTGCCTGTCTGTAAACACAGAGATGCTTCTTCAGTCACCAGAAGACTAAATGTTTAAGACAAAGATGGCCGTCAGATATCGGCCTGCACATTCGGAGGTGCAGCATTTGCCTCTTCTTTGAGTTTGCATGTAAAAAAGGGTCCAATATACGTGGATGAATGTTTTTCATTTAATTTTGAACCACAGAAAATTGAGTCCAAGAAACAGATCTCCCAAAAGCATTTATCTGCTTTAGTTACCACCACTGCTGCTCAGATCATCCCCCTTTTTTTGAAATCCTTTATATTGTAGAGAGTGTTCTGTTGTTGGACGACGCCAAGGTTTCTTTTGCAGGTGTAACAGTCAGAAACCTCAGCAGCTGATGATCCCTGTGCACACATCATTTCTCAGACTGCAGCGAGGACAGAAAGAGTCCGGGTATCACAAAAAGGACGAGACAGAAATCTGCTGATGTGACGAAAACCTGGAAATGTCCTTATTTCAGTTCAAAGCGTCGTCCGTCCCGAGTGTCGACGTCCACACCAGATCTGATAATTCAATACTCAGCACCCTCATTACCCAGAAACCCCTCTGTCACCCCGGACGCCGACTTCCTCACTCCTCCTTCTTGTTTTGTTTTCAGATTAATTGCCTCTCCGTCGGGTGTTTCTCCCGTCCTCCGGCAGGACCAGAGCCGGGCTGGAAAACGATGTTTGATTGGTCGGCTGCTCTGGGATTGGGCCGTGGCTGCTGTCACATGACCTGCTGAGTCTGCAGAGTTCTCACACACACACACACACACACACACAGAAATGATGACCTCTCAGGGGACGAGCCTGACCCCATTACAACACGTCTCTTTCTCTCTTCTCTCTCTCCCGACCTTAATTTAAAGGAATAAGTGAGCTCTGGTCAATTATTGATCAGCTGAATAATTATGCTGTTAATTCAGATGGGACTACATTTAACACTTCTTTCTTTTTTGGATAAAAGAAAATACATTTGATGCCAAGAAGAGACAGAATAAATTAAAGTCTGACATTTGGAAACTCGGGCAGCCCATAAAATAATTTGGATGCAAACGACGGGGGAAGAAAACAAAGATCCTTTACCTGTCACCATCAGAATATATCACACACAGGTTCTGTTGTCTCTTGAGTCACTTTGACGAACTTCAGGGACTCAGAATTAAAAATATGCACATTTAACATGATGAGAAATACTCATTCTTAAAGTTACACCTACGCCTGAGCAATTATTGGTAACTCAGTTAAATGCACCAACACTCAACTCGCTTCATTCGCTTATTCATGAGAGTTAAAATAATCTGATCATCAGGGAGTCATTCACCCAATGACAGCCAATCAGCATCATCATCAATCTTTATTTGTATAGCGCCAAATCACAACAAACGTTATCTCAAGACTCTTTTACAAACATAGGAGGTCTAGACCACTCTATGTCAAATCATGAACAGAGACCCAACACCAAGACAGGGTAAGACTCAGTCTGACCCCACCTTCATCCATCATGAGCATTACACCTCACAGTATTTAGCTAGTTACAGTGGTGAGGAAAAACTTCCTTTAACAGGCAGAAACCTCCAGCAGGACCAGACTCATGTTAGACACACATCATGCCTCGACTGAGTTGGGTCTGGAAAGACAGATAGAGGGGAGTAAGAGAGAGAGGTGATAGTGATGAGACGAGTCGTAGAAGCTGTTGCCGCTGGAGTCCAGCACGTCCGTATCAGCTGGAGTCCAGATCGTCCGCAGCAGGAGGACGTCTACGGCAGCTCAGAGGAATCTACGAGACAAGGGAGCTCAGGGACTCCAGAAAGGTCTATGGTTAGTAACTTTAATGGGACAGGCAGAGTTAAAGTAAGTGATGAGGGGGTTGGGGGGAAGA
>NW_023260034.1:30000-70985 GCF_009762535.1 Notolabrus celidotus
TCTTGTCTTGTTTTAAACAGTCGTGATAAACGTTCAGTCTGTGTTGACTTTGGCGCCCCCTGTGGACAAATCTGGTACTGCCGCTGTCGTAAAGACTTTGTTCTCACAGGAAACGGGAAGGAAGCAAAATTAGGTTTGTCCAGATCAGAATGAGAGCTGATCCTGGTTTATGAAATCAGGATGATGATAATAATAATAATAATATCCTTATTTTAAATCCTTTAAAATAACAATATGTGTCTGAAAATAACCAGTCATTTACTCCTGCAGTGTTTCCAGACGGGGAAATAAGCCGGTAGTTTTCCTGTCAGCGTGGCAGCCCCTCATCAGAAAACAGAGCATCCACCACACGACTGAATCCGACACATTCCCACAGCCCTCATGAAAACATCCCGTCTCTTTAACACAACGCGAGGTCGTGTGATGACATGCGCGGCTTCAATCCGCTCGCAGCTGTAAGTGCGCTTCAATTTGGCGAGAACAGGAGTATAACAATGTGAAAAAGAGAGGGGAAGCAACAGGATGCTTCAAACCTTCAGTGCCGCGGCGGCCCTGCTTCGTATTCAGGAGCCTCGGTTTTCGGCCTCATTGACTTCCATTCATTCTAACGGCGTCTCCCTCTGAACCCCACACACAGTATGCAAAAGAATAGAGCCAGAGACAGTCAGCCACCATACCTCCACAATACCCTCCTCATTGAAAAGCACCTTGGGATAATGATGGAGGCGCTTTTAAGTGGCTCGGTGGTCAAGAGGAAAGCGGGGCCCTATCGCGGTCGCTATGGCAACCAAAGCGGAGGAGAACATCAGACGGACGCAGATGTCTTGTCTCTCTCTCTCTCTCTCTCACGCTCTCTCTCTTCCTCCGTGTGCTCGCCCCGGCCTCGTTAGGAAACAATCTGCAGCGTTTTTTATTTGAGAGGCAGAGAGAGGAACATCGTGTCTGAGCTGATGATGGAGAAGAATATCTCGGCATCGGCTCGAAGCCGCCGCAGCAATTATCGGCAATTTCATCATCTGTGAATTTTTCGTGAACTGTACTGAGATCCATTCGTCTCGCTGCCACGCCGGGGAGACAGAATGAGCTTTAATTGCCCGTCCTGTGTCACGAAAACGAGCCTCGTTCCTGTCCGGGGCGTAAATGAAGGTGTGGGGGGGAGGGGGGGAGGGGGTCAGCGAGGAGACGGGGGGGGGGGAAACACGAGTTCATTCTGCTTTTATTATTTCAATTTAGGAGCTCGGCTGAAAACATGTTAACCAGAGAGGGAACATCAGGAGGACAACAGGCCAGGAGCCATTAGGAACATCACACACACACACACACACACACACACACACACATAGACATAGATATAGACACAGACACGCACACATACACATAGACATAGACACACACACACACACACGCACACATACACATAGACATAGATATAGACACAGACACGCACACATACACATAGACATAGACACACACACACACACACACAGACACACACACACACACACACACAGACACACACACAGACACACACACACACACACACAGACACACACACACACACACACAGATATAGACACACACACACACACACATAGATATAGACACACACACACATACACACACACATAGATATAGACACACACACACACACACACACACATAGATATAGACACAGACACACACACACACACATAGATATAGACACAGACACACATAGACACAGACACACACACACATAGATATAGACACAGACACACACACACACATAGACATAGACACACACACACACACACACACACACACACATAGATATAGACACAGACACACACACACACACATAGACATAGACACAGACACAGACACACAGACACAAACACATAGACACACACACACATAGACACAGACACACACACACACAGACATAGACACAGACACACATAGACACAGACACACACACACACATAGACACACACACACATAGACATAGACACAGACACACACACACACACACACACACACATAGACATAGACACAGACACACACACACACATAGACACAGACACACACACATACATAGACACAGACACACACACAAACATAGACACAGACACACACACACACACTTGGTCTCTACCTGCAGCAGGTGTGCTTGATGAACCAGAAAGGAAACACAAAGGATGAAGAAACATGGAAAGAACAAAGAGAGGAAGAAAGAGAGACAGAAAGAAAAAAGGAATAAAAGAGAGAAAGAAGAAAGAAAGGAAAAAGAGAAAGACATTTAGTAAGTTTGGATCAACTCCTCGTCATCAAAGATGAAGATGCATTTCAGAGTCCCGTGAACTGACTGTCTGTCCAGTGCCTCTGTCACTGCAGGTGCATTCAGGGACCGTGGTAAATGTGCAATTCAGCCCTTATATTGTGTTTATGGCATTTTTATTTGAATCAAGGGAATCAAAATATCTTCTTAGTGGTCACAGAGAGAATATTTTCTTTTTTACTTTTTAGCAGGCTAAATCATTTAACTTCAGATATTACACAAAAGTGTTAAAAGAGTGAAATATTGACTATTTGAACACTTGGTAGCCCTGATACTGATATCTGATCCACTACATGAATTATTTTAAAGAGAGAAAATGTTTTGGCAAAAATCAAAGACTAAAATGTGACTAAAACTAACAGGCATTTTTGTCTTAAGACTAAGACTAAATCGTCCCGACTCACGCGGTCGAGAATGAGGTCAACCTGTTGTTCAGTATGTTCAAGAAGAACTACTTTTTCCCCTCATAAAGATACTCTTGAATCGTTAGGAGAACTGATAAGGGATTGAATTGATAAGCAGAATCCACAGTGGCCTTGAAGTTGTAGCATCAACTTCAAGGCTTGAGCATGGGGCTGTACAGTGTGAGGACGTACTGTACGTCGTGAGCTTTAGGTTTGTGTATTTGTGTTCTTTTACGCCTCAGGAGGATCGCTCTGTGGAAGCTATTTACTGTATCTGTTTCAGTCCACAGAGTTTCACACCATCAGACTTTAACCGTCTGATCTATGAGTCATAATCAATAATTTATTCTCTCCTTCCACAGTTTTACAATGTTTCATTAATATTTTATCACTTTCATATAACACACACTTTCTCCTGATTTTATTTGTATTCCTTCCTCACATCACACTTTCCTCTGCTCACTGTTTGCTCTGTAATCTGTACTCCCCCTCACCGCTGCTGTTAACAAACCCATTTCCCCCGCGGCTTCAATAAAAACTAAACTGCCGGGAACAGGTAGATTTTCATATTCTGCTGAACAAACTTATCAGGATTTACATCTCAAATACATTTTCAAAACTGCCAGGGCCAATCACCAAACAGATCATGTCTCAAAGTCAAAGAGGAGTCTGAAGAGACGGCACAGAGAGACGGTGTGAGGAGGAAGTTATACAATAGAGGAAACACACGGCCTCCTTAAAGCCCCCTCTGAGGGTGAGTTAACACCCAGCCTCTCATCCTTCACCAGAGGGTCAACATAAACTTCCTCTGGCCCATCTGCACACCACAACATCAACACCACACCATCCACACCACAACATCAACACCACACCATCAACACCACAACATCAACACCACACCATCCACACCACAACATCAACACGACAACATCCACACCACACCATCAACACCACACCATCAACACGACAACATCAACACCACAACATCAACACGACAACATCAAGACCACACCATCCACACCACAACATCCACACCACACCATCCACACCACAACATCAACACCACAACATCAACACGACAACATCCACACCACACAATCCACATCACAACATCCACACCACAACATCCACACCACACCATCCACACCACAACATCAACACCACACCATCCACACCACAACATCAACACCACACCATCAACACCACAACATCAACACCACACCATCCACACCACAACATCAACACGACAACATCCACACCACACCATCAACACCACACCATCAACACGACAACATCAACACCACAACATCAACACGACAACATCAAGACCACACCATCCACACCACAACATCCACACCACACCATCCACACCACAACATCAACACCACAACATCAACACGACAACATCCACACCACACAATCCACATCACAACATCCACACCACAACATCCACACCACACCATCCACACCACAACATCAACACCACAACATCAACACCACAACATCAACACGACAACATCCACACCACACAATCCACATCACAACATCCACACCACAACATCCACACCACAACATCCACACCCCAACATCCACACCACACCATCCACACCACAACATCCATATCACAACATCAACACCACACCATCCACACCACACCATCCACACCACAACATCAACACCACACCATCCACACCACAACATCTACACCACAACATCCACACCACACCATCAACACCACACCATCCACACCACAACATCCACACCACAACATCCACACCACAACATCCACACCACAACATCCACACCACAACATCCACACCACAACATCCACCCCATCCACATCACAACATCCACACCACAACATCTACACCACAACATCCACACCACAACATCCACACCACAACATCCACACCACACCATCCACACCACAACATCTACACCACAACATCCACACCACAACATCCACACCACAACATCCACACCACAACATCCACACCACAACATCCACACCACAACATCCACCCCATCCACATCACAACATCCACACCACACCATCCACGCTACAACATCCACACCACAACATCCACACCACAACATCCACACCACACCATCCACGCCACAACATCCACACCACAACATCCACATCACACAATCCACATCACAACATCCACACCATCCACATCACAACATCCACACCACACCATCCACACCACAACATTAACACCACAACATCCACACCACAACATCCACACCACAACCACAACATCCACCCTACACCATCCACACCACACCATCAACACCACATCCACACCACACCATCCACACCACAACATCCACACCACACAATCCACACCACAACATCCACACAACAACATCTACACCACAACCACAACATCCACCCCACAACATCCACACCACAACATCCACACCACAACCACAACATCCACACCACAACCACAACATCCACACCACAACATCCACACCATCAACACCACAACCACAACATCCACACCACAACATCCACACCATCAACACCACAACATCCACACCACAACATCCACAACATCAACACCACAACATCCACAACATCAACACAAGAACATCCACACCACAACATCAACACCACAACATTAACACCACAACATCAACACCACAACATCCACACCACAACATCCACAACATCAACACCACAACATCAACACCACAACATCCACAACATCAACACCACAACATCCACAACATCAACACCAGAACATCCACACCACAACATCAACACCAGAACATCCACACCACAACATCAACACCACAACATCAACACCACAACATCAACACCACAACATCAACACCACAACATCCACACCACACCATCCACACCACAACATCGGTATGACAAGTGGACTCACACAAAGAAGCTGAAGGAGATAGTTGGGAGTAAGACGAAGACAATGGAGACAAAGAAGAAGATAAGAATGAAGGAAACACAATGGAAAAATAAGGAAAAGAGGATGACAAACTTGAAGCTGAAGAAGATAATTAGGAGGATAGGAAGAAGACAACAATGGAGATGCAGAGGAAGTTGACAACGATGGAAAGAGTAGGAAAAGGAGGGGAAGAGGATTACAAAAAAGAAAGCTGGAGGAGATAGTTGGGGGGTAAGAAGAAGACAACAACACTGAAGAACAAGAAGAAGAAGACAACAATGGAGATAAAGAAGATAAGAATAATGGAAACACAATGGAAAAAGAAGGAAAAGAGGATGACAACCTTGAAGCTGAAGAAGATAATCGGGAGAATCAGAAGAAGAAACAAAAATGGAGACGCAGAAGAAGTTGACATTGATGGAAAGTGTAGGAAAAGGAGACAAAGATGGAGGCTGAAGAGGACGTCAAAAATGAGAACAAGACAAGAAGAAGAAGAGACAAAAACAAAGAGGACACCAGTTAGCTTAGCATTGAAGCGTACCCCATGCACTGAGGTTGCTGGTTTGACTTCCAACCCTTTGCTGGACGTCAGTGTCGTTTGATTTCACCATCAGTGCTCGTTATGACTCCATTCTTTCTTCTCTTCTTTTGAAGGGATGCATCGTGTTCCTTTAACCGGGGTTGTTTGAGTTTCTATGAGAGTGTTCCTGAATCACTCTTTAAAAATAGTCTCTGTCTAAATCTGGACCCAAAAAATCGTCACTCTGAGACAAAAACCGAGCAGCAGACAAAACGTCTGTCTGCTTAAGTCTAATTGGTCCACACACACACACACACACACACACTCCTGCCTGACCCCCGGTGCTCTCTCGTTTCCTTCCAGATTTAATTGACTCCCTCTTCCTCTATCTGTCGATCGCCCCTTCCTCCTCCTCCTCCTCCTCCCTCTCTCTGGCTCCCTGTCAGTGGCTGACTGCTGGTCGCCACAGTGACGTCTTCAGCGGCGTCCGGCCGGAGTTGTTTCTGGAAGTTGGTAGTTTAGCCGAGGTGGAGGGGAAGGTGACTCGTCAGGCTGAGCGGCTCGTCGTGTCCGGCGGCTGTCAGGACGCCTGACCTCCTCCTGCTCTGGACATGACAGAGCGGACGGCTGAGTGTCAGCTTAACCGCTCCGCCTGTCATGTCTGTCACGCCCGGTGATACAGGAAGTCATGTTTTCTGAGTGGACCAGGAGCGGTTGAGGTATTATTTATTATTTTATCTGCAGCAGGGAAGGAAGTGAAGGACATCCTATTTCATCCCTGATTCAACTTTTTCTCCTCCATACGGCGACACAGACCTCAGAGCAGCCCGCTGTCACCACAATCAACGCTTCCTGGCAGGTTCCTCTGCAGCTCGTGAACTTTTTATAGGCTGGAGACGAGTTCTGACAGAAAGCAACAACCATAAAGGCGTTTTCTGTCTTTATTATTTATGTTTCCTTGAACTGTGATCCTTTATAATCCTGATATCCTCACGGGACCATCACCGTCTCAGCTAATGAGCCCTCCTCTAAATATATATTTATAAAGCACATCGCCGCCTTCACTGCTGTGTTTATGTATCGGTCAGACGGTGGATCATCGTGGGGCCTTAGGGAGCGCAGATTTTAGACACAGGATATCTGACAAACACGTCCAAACTTAACAAAGAGATCCCACAACTGTTCAAGTATTCATTAACCTGCCAGGGGGCCTGAGGCCATATTAGGCTCTTAGCTTGACAGATATCCTGTTCCCCTTACTCTCTGCACTTCATACTGTATGTGTCTACATCACATGAAGAGCATTCAGAAGGACTGACATGCACTGAGTGTTTGAAGGGTAACATGATGTTTTTTAATTCTCAATTAAAGTATTCTCCTTCACGTTTACATGGAAATAGAAGAAGAAGAAGAAAGGTACTTTATTAATCCCCATGGGGGAAATTCAATTTTTTCCACTCGTGTTGGTCATGTTACACACACAGTTTGGTATACAGTATGTTTATGCACAAACATGCAGTGCACTTAGGGAGAGATGTCAGAATGAGGATGCTGCCATCAACCAGCGCACCCTGAGCCGTTGGGGGTTCCGTGCCTTGCTCAAGGACACCACGGGAGTGCCCAGGCAAGTGAACCAGCACCTCTCCAGACACCAGTTCACTTGCCAAACTTCGTCCATGCTGGGACTCGAACCGGCGACCATTCAGTTCCCAAGCCAAGTCCCTATGGACTGAGCTACTGCCGCCCCAATAGGAATAGTAAAAATTGTAATTCTGAATTGAGGTTTACATGAAAACCTGTTTAATGGTCTTTATTCCTCTTAAGGTCTGGGGGTGAGGAAGGGTTCTGATTGGACAGGGGCGGGCGTGACGGATTTACATCTACCTGAAGAAAACAGAGTCCAGTTCCTGCTTCTTTTATTTTGGGTTCCAACATGGAAGACCACACAATAAGAACAACTTTCACTTTGATTCTGATTCTAGTTTTGAATAAGCAGCTGGACACAAACATACTGCTTCACTTTCATCAGCTGAGGAGGAGAAGAGAGAGAGAGGACCGGAGAAGGGAGGAGGAAGACCGGACTTTGGAGAATCAAAGCCAACGGTTAGTGACACGGCTGCTCTACCTCAGCCCACTGACACATCCCGCTCTTTCCATGATATCCATTTCTTCTAAGGCTAGTCCAACGCTCGCTTCGGGCGGCCATCTTGGAATATGTGCCCGCCAGCGTGGAATATGTGCGTCATGGCGACAGGACAAGGGAACGAGCATGCTCAGAACGACTGGAATGAATTTAAAGAGGAATGAACGTATACATGATGGAGGGTTGGGAGCTGGCGTGGATGGGGGTGCCACAGTTAACTGTTGAGCCTCCCTGATCTGTCAATGAAACACCATGAAAGGAGGTCTCCACTTGATACCCCTGGTGAAGTGCTTGCTCTTGCGATCTTCATGCATGTGTGTTGGGGGACCTTAAAGGTGACATATCATGCAGAATGTTCTTTTTAATGGTTCTCTCCCTGAAATCTGTGTCCCTGTCTACAAACCCCCTGAAAAGTCAAAGACTCCATTCTGCCCCTGTTCTGATTTCTCCACCTTTCTGTAAATGTGTGCTGAAACCAGCCGTTTCAGTTTTCAGTGTTTTTCATACGTCACAACGCCATCCGGTCTGTAACAGGAAGTCAGAGCTCGGAGCTTGTTCAGCCCATAGACTGTATAAAATACAACTCAACCCCTCCTCCGTTTTTCATTCCCTGCACACATGTGTGCTAACAAGGAGCTTAGGAGGGAGGCATGCTAGTTGTAGGCTGTCTTAATAAACACAAAGGTCGCTTTGACTCCCCACGTCTGCAGATTTGAAGATCTAGTGGATGATTTTTAGTTTTCATGGAAAAGTGCTAGCGCTAGTTAGCATAGCCACATAGCTACATGTTAGTAGCTGTGTACCAAGACACACGTCGACATGCTGACAAATAAAACAACAAGAAACACTAAATCTGTGACCAATGGTTCAGAAAGGTCCTGCTGCAGGCGCCTCTCCGTCAGGATCAGATTCTGGATCAGATTCAGAGGGTTGAAGTAACGCGGGTCTGTGAGCAGCCGTGTATATTCAGCCAACATGTAAACATTAGATCAACGTGCCGGACGGCCGAGGCCACACCCACTTCCTGAGGGGGCGTGGTCAGAGAGCTCATTCTCATTTAAAGGCACAGACACAGAAAACAGCCTGTTCTGAGCAGGGCTGAAAAAGAGGGGTTTACAGGCAGACCAGAATCTGATTTCAAAGTGTTTTTATGAGCAATAAACTTTAAAGACATGTTTTGGGACTAAAGAGAGACTAAAGTTAAGAAGTAGAAGTAATCCACATGAAACCAGACACCCAGACTGTGCACATCCACGTTTCATCAATCACATTTATCTGATCATTTCCTGTTTGTGAGTCTCGCTCCAGATCCGTGTAATATTGTTCAGCGTGGATACAATGCGGTGATTTGCATTTCTTCATTTGTTTTCATTTGGAACAGCCAGACTCAGAATTTGTCATTTTCCCAGCAGCGCCCCGGAGAAGTGCGCCATATATTTTGGCTCTCAGCGATTCAGAGCGAGTTCTCCTTCCTTTATTATGTTTAATGGAGTTTTAATGATGCTATTGGTGAGGTTGGAGGAGAGCAGAATTAAGTGCACACCTGAGGTGTATTGAGTGCTGGCTTACATAATGTATACCAAAGAGGCTTTAACTTCTTAATGAAGAAACATTCATTCAAACTGGTGCCATCGTAAAAAAAAAAGCTGGCATTAGAAAGTCAATTTTGTCTGCAGTTGTGAAACATTAGCAGGAAAGAGAAGGAGTTAACGTACGCAGAGACACTTTAATGTTTTACCCCTGCAGGGAAAACAAGATCAGCACAAAGGAGGGTTTTTTTTCTACAAATCACCGTTTTCTTCTCAACTATTGAGCTGAATCACCGTCTCTACAACTCCCTCACATTATTGACTCTCTACATCAGATTTTCTTGAAATAAGAAACAGCCATTGTCAGCCTGTGGTGTCACATAAAGGAAATGATGAATTGAAATATAGTCTTGGAAACGGCGCTGTATTCCCCGATGGCTGATGGCTTCTGGGCTTCAGTACATTTTTCTTTACATCTTCCAATAGCTGCCTTTGTGGGACCAACAAGTCCAGGACCCAGACTTAATTACCTCATTATAAATGACACGAGACATACAGCAATCAGTCCTAACATTACCACCACACACGAACATCAATAATTACTCCTTTATTCCCTCAGCATGTTGTCCTTGGAGTTGATGTGTGGAAGCAAGAAAACTGGCTTTGACAAGGACCAAACTGTGATGGGTGGAAGACGGGGTCAGAGCATCTCCAAGCAGCTCTTGTGGGGTGTTCACGGCCTGCAGGGGTCAGTATTTACCAAAAAGGGGAAACTGGTGACGGGGTCATGGGTGGCCGAGGCTGATTGGTCCAAACCAACAGTCCAACTGCTGAAATGTTCTTTAATGTCATGACAGAGGCCGTTTCATGATGAGTAAAGGACTTTCAATAGAGTTACATCAGTTTATACCCGTGGTGACGACAGACAGGAGATAAACAAACCAGTAGTGGCACATAATATCATTGTGCAAAACCACTTAGTGTGAGGTTAGTTATCACTGAAATCTATGCCGTCATTATTGATCCCCAGCCGGTGTGGACAGTAATGATGTGATGTTCACCGTCAGTAGTGTCAGGGTTAAGGTTAGGGTTAGGGTTAGTGGGCTTTTTATTGGGCAGATGAGCTCACCATGTGGTTTTGACCTAAGGAGAGAGAGGGGGGAGTGGATGAGATATGGGAATCATTGGGGCCTCAGGTTGAACACACTTTGAGGGGAGTAGTTGAAAGAGTTTTGTGGTCTAATTTAAGACTTGAGACGTCTGTTACAGGCGAAGGACAAATTATATATCGTACTGAATTACCTGTTACAGTGCTGAAGTTAAAGAGGGAGTATTATGCACATTTTCAGGATTTATACCGTGTGCACCTTTAAATAAAACACACTGCACCTTCAAATGCTTCACACTGTACCTTTAAATTCTACACACTGTACCTTTAAATACCACACACTGTACATTTAAATACCACACACTGCACCTTTAGATACCACACACTGTACCTTTAAATACCACACACTGTACCTTTAAATACTACACACTGTAACTTTAAATTCTACACACTGCACCTTTAAATACTACACACACACACTCCCTTCAAATATTACACACTGTACCTTTAAATAACACACACTGTACCTTTAAATACCACACACTGTACCTTTAAATAAAACACACTGCACCTTTAAATACTACACACTGTACCTTTAAATACCACACACTGTACCTTTAAATACTACACACTGCACCTTTAAATAACACACACTGCACCTTTAAATACCACACACTGTACCTTTAAATACCACACACTGTACCTTTAAATACAACACACTGTACCTTTAAATACAACACACTGTACCTTTAAATACAACACACTGTACCTTTAAATACCACACACTGTACCTTTAAATACAACACACTGTACCTTTAAATACCACACACTGTACCTTTAAATACAACACACTGTACCTTTAAATACCACACACTGTACCTTTAAATACTACACACTGCACCTTTAAATACTACACTGCACCTTTAAATACTACACTGCACCTTTAAATACTACACACTGTACCTTTAAATACCACACACTGTACCTTTAAATACTACACACTGTACCTTTAAATACTACACACTGCAACTTTAAATACTACACTGCACCTTTAAATACCACACACTGTACCTTTAAATACCACACACTGTACCTTTAAATACCACACACTGTACCTTTAAATACCACACACTGTACCTTTACATACCACACACTGTACCTTTAAATACCACACACTGTACCTTTAAATACTACACACTGTACCTTTAAATACTACACACTGCACCTTTAAATACTACACACTGTACCTTTAAATACTACACACTGTACCTTTAAATACTACACACTGTACCTTTAAATACTACACACTGTACCTTTAAATACTACACACTGTACCTTTAAATTCTACACACTGCACCTTTAAATACTACACACTGTACCTTTAAATACCACACACTGTACCTTTAAATACTACACACTGTACCTCTAAATACCACACACTGTACCTTTAAATACCACACACTCCCTTCAAATATTACACACTGTACCTTTAAATAACACACACTGCACCTTTAAATACTACACACTGTACCTTTAAATTCTACACACTGCACCTTTAAATACTACACACACACACACACACACTCCCTTCAAATATTACACACTGTACCTTTAAATAACACACTGCACCTTTAAATACTACACACACTCCCTTCAAATATTACACACTGTACCTTTAAATACATCAAACCTTTCCCTAACGATCTGAAAATTTGCCAACATGTAGTTTGACTATCCAACATTAAAATAAAAACATGTCTGACAGTAACACATACTTTAAAACTGCAGTATTCCTTTAATGTTACAGTATTTAACTCTATAGAGTGTCTCCATTCATTTTCACACATTCAGCCCATCCAGTCACATTTCATCAGTTTCCATGATATTTCCATGTAAAGGTAAAACTCTGTAAATGTCCGTGTTGTTTGTGAGCGTCTCACTGATATGTGGCTTCATATTTCCCAGTCAAAACAACACTATCAGCACGCTGAGTTTAGCATTCTGCCAATTAAATGAATAGGTACGTTTTTAAACGTTGATCCTCAGAGTGTTAATTGTAGAAACAGTGGGATCCAGCATATGAATAAGGTGCTAAATGTAAATTTGGGGCGGTGAAGGACGTGTTTTTTCCTGAATCAAACTCCACTTTTGGAAGGACATTTGTGTGTGTTTTTAAATCTCTGCGTGATTGATGAAACATCAAGGGGACGAATCCGTCACGTTACCATTACCAACACGTCAGCTCGACTTTGAACACAACACGAAACAACCTGCCAAGGAGAAATGCTAATTACGCTAATTACCAAACAGAGATGATATCCTGTGTGTGATGTGAACCTCAAATGGACGTGGATGGAGGTGCCGTTTTGCCATCGATAATTGCATGTTACCATTTCACAGCGGATGAGTGCATTAGACGGAGAACTCTTTGAAGCTTTGTGGCTGTTTCGCAGCGCTCAGGTCTCGTCCATAAAACCCATTAGCGCCTGTGTGATAGTGGACAGAGAGCGCCTGCTAAAATCAGCCGCTGCTCTCCCACGTTGACCCTGAATGCAGCCCGAGAGTGTCCGGGGCTTCAGATGAGGGCTGCTGCAGCGGAGCAGTAATTACATGACAACCTTTAAATAACTGCGGCCCATAGCCGCCATTTGATAATGTGTCCGGGCTGGTGTGTCAGGGAGAATATGGCTTAGAGTGTGTGTGGCTGGAGTGGAGCAGAGCAGCAATTCATCACTGCAGTTTGGCAGGAAAAATACACCATTAACACTGGAGAGAGTACTTTGTATCTCTGCTGATAGCTTGAACGTATTTTTCTCCAAATTTGGAGATTTTCCTGCTCTGGGATCAGCTGGAGAAACACATTGTTCACTGCAGAAATATCACCCCGATAAGGCTGGTACTCGGCCTTTTCATCAAGCAGTCCTCCGGCGTTTGGGTCATCCACTTCTCTAAAGTTTGGGGGCTTACAGAAGGCACTTCCTTTAATAAATGGATGCTGAAATGTCCTTGGTGTTATGGAGACTCTCGGCTTTGCTGCCTGGGAGGAGAACCAACAACACGTGACTACTCCTGCAGGTTTGCCCCCGAAACTGTCAGATTGTCTTGAAATACAGCAGAGAAGTACAACTTAGGAACAACCTAGACCAGAAAGTAAGGATATAAAGTGATGGTAACTTGGTGCAAAGCCTGGGATGTTGACAGAAGTCAGCTGATTCCTACATTTGAAATATCAATATCCATATCGCGATCAAGCCGGACAAATTTCAATCCAGACTAATCAAATTGGCGGCCTTACAGTCACCAAATATGACCAAATATGACCCTTTATCGCCTTTTCAATATGCAAGACACCTGCTTATTGTTTTAAAGGTGTAAAAATGGGAATATTTGGCAATATCAAGGTTATAGATCAGTGAAACTTCAGGGGCAACCTGCAACTTTAAATACTAATCTAGACCTTTAAATACTACACACTGCACCTTTAAATACTACACACTGCACCTTTAAATACTACACACTGTACCTTTAAATATGACACACTGTACCTTTAAATACTACACACTGTACCTTTAAATATGACACACTGTACCTTTAAATACTACACACTGCACCTTTAAATACTACACACTGTACCTTTAAATACTACACACTGCACCTTTAAATACTACACACTGCATCTTTAAATACCACACACTGTACCTTTAAATACTACACACTGCACCTTTAAATACAACACACTGCACCTTTAAATACTACACACTGCATCTTTAAATACTACACACTGTATCTTTAAATACTAAACACTGCACCTTTAAATACTGCACACTGTATCTTTAAATACTACACACTGCATCTTTAAATACTACACACTGTACCTTTAAATACTACACTGCATCTTTAAATACCACACACTGTACCTTTAAATACTACCAAGTGCACCTTTAAATACTACACACTGCAACTTTAAATACTGCACACTGCACCTTTAAATACTACACACTGCACCTTTAAATACTACACACTGCACCTTTAAATACTACACACTGCACCTTTAAATACTACACACTGTACCTTTAAATACTACACACTGCACCTTTAAATACTACACACTGCACCTTTAAATACTACACACTGCACCTTTAAATACTGCACACTGCACCTTTAAATACTACACACTGTATCTTTAAATACTACACACTGTACCTTTAAATACTACACACTGTACCTTTAAATACCACACATTGTACCTTTAAATACTACACACTGTACCTTTAAATACTACACACTGCAACTTTAAATACTACACTGCACCTTTAAATACTACACTGCACCTTTAAATACTACACACTGTACCTTTAAATACCACACATTGTACCTTTAAATACTACACACTGTACCTTTAAATACTACACACTGCAACTTTAAATACTACACTGCACCTTTAAATACCATACATTGCACCTTTAAATACTACACACTGTACCTTTAAAAACTACACACTGCACCTTTAAATACTACACACTGCACCTTTAAATACTACACACAGCACCTTTAAATACTTCACACTGTACCTTTAAATACTACACACTGTACCTTTAAATACTACACACTGTACCTTTAAATACTACACACTGCACCACCTTTTCTTAACTATTATTGAAGCTCCTCCCGCTCCCTGTACGTCCATAACTGATGCACGCTCGCCGTGTTTTGAAGCTCGCCGTGGCGTTGAGCATGTGAACTTTGCACTACTCTCCATGTAAAGCCTGCAGAGTGAAACAGGAGCCATGACCTCCCAGAGCAGAGAGCTTCACGTCTCTGCAGCACCGACCTTCTTCCCTGTGATTGGTGGTCAGACAACAACACACACAGGATGTCATCCTCGCCACTGATCAATGCTTCAATCCCGGGCCATGTGACCTCAGTGAGGGCCTCAGTGAGGGGGGCATAAGTCAGTCAGTGAGTCTTTGTTGAGTCGGCGTAAGCTTTTTTTCCCCTCGTCGCCCACGCTGCTCCTGCTGCTGCAGCCTCCGCCTCCGCCGCCGCCACTCTCCTCTGGGCCTGACACGGTCTGATTGGTGTGTCATTGAGCTCCCAGCTTTATTTGACTGTCCATCAAAACTGAAAGCTGAAGGGTCCCTGTCTCTCCGGTTAAACCCGGCCCCCCGGGGGCCCCGAGCACAAGGTCGCCAGGCGAGCGGTGTGCCAGCGACCTTGGCGGGATGGGGTATAATATGAATACAATCATGCTGAGTGGCGAAATAATGGCGCCGTAAATTCAATAAACAACCCAGCGGAACTGACATCACCTTCCTTTCATGACATCTTTTTCTGACAGGACAAAGTAATACAGCGCTCCCCAGAGAGTCCCTGAAAACAGTCAACTCTCCGTACTAAATGTCAAGGCAGCCATGCGTGGAAATATGAAAATGGAGGAGCAGAGGAAGAGGCACTTAACGGAGGGGAGAGGACAGCAGCACCTGCTATCAGCAGGAATCCCGCTCCGTACCTGCCTGACGTCTGAACTCTGGAGGAGAGTTAACCAGTGAGGAGGAGGAGGAGGAGGAGGAGGAGGAGGAGGAGGAGGAGGAGGAGGAGGAGGAGGCTGCAGCAGCACCCAGCTTTGTAGGAAACAAGGAGCTCTGAGAAACACAACAGGCTGGGAGCCATTTTCAACTGTGAAGTCATTCAGTAATGTTTTCTGTCAGCTCAGAAATATCTCAGAATAAATAGCTCCTCACGGTCCTCGCTGTCACCTCAGGACCTGAAAAAGAGAGAGCTCGTTTTGGGGCTCCTGTCAGCTGCACAGCCCTTTAATGACTGCTACACCTCCTCCCATTCTCTACCTCAGCATACCAAGGAAAGCTTTGCCACCTTATTTGACTTTAAGGTATACTACTTCCTTTCTCTCCCCCTCAACATTTCAGAGGAACTCTTCTTCTTCTTCTTCTTCTTTTCTCACTCCTCTGCACGTATATGTGACAGCTGCCTTTACAAGGTGTTCAAACTCAAACTGGTACTGGGCTAAATGTCAGCGAGGAGCTCTGCTGGCATTTGACGTGCTCACCAGCTTTGAGGCGTACCGTGGAAACAGCATGATGTGTCGTCTACTGCTCTGTGTTTAACAAGTGGACAGAGACGAATGTTTACAACCTTCGACTTTAAAGGGATATTTCAGGTGTTTTTGAAGTGGGGTCGTATGAGTTACAGTACACTAGTGCTCCTGGTAGCCACAATGAGTGTCGGTGAGCTCTTCCCCTTTAATGAGAACATTCCCAGAGGACCGGCAGGTAAGCTAGGATATGTTCTCTGCAGACGGGGTCGCCTATTTCATGTAATTTCACTAAAGTTAAGAAAATATGTTCCAGGCACTCATCACGGTGTGAATGCATGAACCAGTGGAAACAATTGGAGCTCTTCAGTTTGCCATCAGTCTTTGTTTTGGGACTATTTTCAGACTCACCTCACAGACCGGTGTTCTTCCGCTGCATGAGCACGGATACACACTGATATAGAAGAAGAAACATACTTTATTAATCCCCAGGGGGGAAATTCAATTTTTTCACTCATGCTATTTTTTGGACATGCTACACACACAGTGTTTGGTATATACATACAATCATGCACACACATGCAGTGAACATGCTTAGGGAGAGATGTCAGAGTGAGGATGCTGCCATCAACCAGCGCACCACGAGCAGTTGGGGGTTCGGTGCCTTGCTCATGGGCACCTCAGCAGTGCCCAGGCAAGTGAACCAGCACCTCTCCAGCCACCAGTCCACTTGCCAAATTTCATCCATACTGGGACTCGAACCGGCGACCCTTCAGTTCCCAAACCAAGTCCCTATGGACTGAGCTACTGCCGCCCCAGGGCTAAAAATAAATGACTCCAAATTAAAAGCTAGATTAAAAAGGTAAGTCTTAAGTTTACTTTTAAAAACTAGAGATAGGCAACGATCTTCAAATATTCCAATATTCGTACACTTAGTAAAAATCAAAGAGTTACTTTGAATATTTTCTCATTTTAAAAGTACAGTTTTTCATTGTTTTAATCGGTGCCTGGTTGTAATACAGCATTCCCACCAGACGGTGGCGATAGAGCGTCTTGGGGGCGGCAGTAACTCAGTCCATATGGACTTGGCTTGGGAACCGAAGGGTCGCCGGTTGGAGTCCCAGTATGGATGAAGTTTGGCAAGTGGGCTGGTGGCTGGAGAGGTGCTGGTTCACTTGCCTGGGCACTGCAGAGGTGCCCTTGAGCAAGGCACCGAACCCCCAACTGCTCTGGCTCAACCCATCCTCACTCTGACATCTCTCCCTAAGCATGTTCACTGCATGTGTGTGCATGACTGTATGTATATACCAAAAACTGTGTGTGTAGCATGAAATTGAATTTCCTCCCTAGGGATAAATAAAGTACGCTTCTTCTTCTTCTTCTTCTTCTTCTTCTTCTTCTTCTTCAAGTCTTCTTCTTCTTCTTCTTCTTCTTCTTCTTCTTCTTCTTCAAGCAGTTTGTTAACGGCATTAAGAAACAGAAGAAGAAGAATTCTAACTGCAGTAAATAGCAAAAGAAGAAGAAAACATTAGCGACAGTCGCAGTGATTTTCTCAGTTTCTGAATCTCACACTACACACGTGTTTCCAGAGACTGAGCATGGCTGTAACATGTAAACACACACGCCACGCCACATGTCAGTGCCGCTACTAGCAGCACCTCGTCCTGCTGCTGTTGGGGGGTGGGGGTGATCATTTGAATATTCATCCATCATGTGAGGTAAAGAGGCCGGCCTTAAGCCTCCTCGCTAACAGCCAATCAAGTCAGCCATGCCCTTATTTGGGCACAACTTGTAAGTTTAATATCTTCCAAAATACAGTGATAAATAAATCCCCCCCCTACAGTGTGTGCTGAGAGAGAAATGAGCTCTTCAGACCTAAACTGTTTTGTGAACCAGGATGTAAACATGTTTATTTCTGCTGTAAAGATCGTCTCTTTGAATGGGTGTGTATGTGGTTTCCTGGGTTTCTGCAGCCAGCCTCTAGTGGACACTGGAGGAACTGCAGTTTTCAGCACTTCTGCATGGGCTTCATATTTTAAGACCGTTGGTTGCCGCTTTGTTAAAATCCTGGGAGAAACAACAAAACAAGAGAGGGAAGATAAGTCCCTTCATTTCAGAAGCCTCCTCTTGTGTGAGTCAGAGCCCTCGCCCTCCTCAGACTAACACAGACTCTCCTCAGTGAAAACTTTCAAAACAATCTGAAGAGTTTTGTTTATTTTCCTCCAGGATGGGTCGAGCATGTGATCCTCTTACCGCTCTGAAGATAAGGAGTTAATGTCAGAAAACATCTCTTTTCTGCACAATCATTCTGCATGGGTTTCTCTCTGTTGCATTATGCATGAACGACACTCTGTGAACCACACTCTGTGAACGACACTCTGTGAACACACTCTGTGAACACACTCTGTGAACACACTCAGTGAACGACACTCTGTGAACACACTCTGTGAACGACACTCTGTGAACGACACTCTGTGAACGACACTGTGTGAACACACTCTGTGGATGACACTCTGTGGATGACACTCTGTGGATGACACTCTGTGAACACACTCTGTGGATGACACTCTGTGAACGACACTCTGTGGATGACACTCTGTGGATGACACTCTGTGAACACACTCTGTGAGCGACACTCTGTGAACACACTCTGTGGATGACACTCTGTGAACGACACTCTGTGAACACACTCTGTGAACACACTCTGTGAACACACTCTGTGAACACACTCTGTGGATGACACTCTGTGAACACACTCTGTGGATGACACTCTGTGGATGACACTCTGTGAACACACTCTGTGAGCGACACTCTGTGAACACACTCTGTGGATGACACTCTGTGAACGACACTCTGTGAACACACTCTGTGAACACACTCTGTGAACACACTCAGTGAACGACACTCTGTGAACACACTCTGTGGATGACACTCTGTGGATGACACTCTGTGAACGACACTCTGTGAACACACTCTGTGAACACACTCTGTGAACGACACTCTGTGAACACACTCTGTGAACGACACTCTGTGAACGACACTCTGTGAACGACACTCTGTGAACACACTCTGTGAACACACTCTGTGGATGACACTCTGTGGATGACACTCTGTGAACGACACTCTGTGAACACACTCTGTGAACACACTCTGTGAACGACACTCTGTGAACGACACTCTGTGAACACACTGTGTGAACGACACTCTGTGAACACAGTCTGTGAACACACTCTGTGAACGACACTCTGTGAACACACTCTGTGGATGACACTCTGTGGATGACACTCTGTGGATGACACTCTGTGGATGACACTCTGTGAACGACACTCTGTGAACGACACTCTGTAAACACACTCTGTGAACACACTGTGTGAACACACTCTGTGAACGACACTCTGTGAACGACACTCTGTGGATGACACTCTGTGAACACACTCTGTGAACGACACTCTGTGAACGACACTCTGTGGATGACACTCTGTGAACACACTCTGTGGATGACACTCTGTGAACACACTCTGTGAACGACACTCTGTGAACACACTCTGTGGATGACACTCTGTGGATGACACTCTGTGGATGACACTCTGTGGATGACACTCTGTGAACGACACTCTGTGAACGATACTCTGTAAACACACTCTGTGAACGACACTCTGTGAACGACACTCTGTGGATGACACTCTGTGAACACACTCTGTGAACGACACTCTGTGAACGACACTCTGTGGATGACACTCTGTGAACGACACTCTGTGAACACACTCTGTGGATGACACTCTGTGGATGACACTCTGTGAACACACTGTGTGAACACACTCTGTGAACACACTCTGTGGATGACACTCTGTGAACGACACTCTGTGAACACACTCTGTGGATGACACTCTGGATGACACTGTGTGAACACACTGTGTGAACGACACTCTGTGAACGACACTCTGTGAACACACTGTGTGAACGACACTCTGTGGATGACACTCTGTGGATGACACTCTGTGGATGACACTCTGTGGATGACACTCTGTGGATGACACACTGTGGATGACACTCTGTGAACGACACTCTGTGAACACACTGTGTGAACGACACTCTGTGAACACACTGTGTGAACGACACTCTGTGAACACACTGTGTGAACGACACTCTGTGGATGACACTCTGTGGATGACACTCTGTGGATGACACTCTGTGGATGACACTCTGTGAACACACTGTGTGAACGACACTCTGTGAACACACTGTGTGAACGACACTCTGTGGATGACACTCTGTGGATGACACTCTGTGGATGACACTCTGTGGATGACACTCTGTGGATGACACACTGTGGATGACACTCTGTGAACGACACTCTGTGAACACACTGTGTGAACGACACTCTGTGAACACACTCTGTGGATGACACACTGTGTGAACACACTCTGTGGATGACACACTGTGGATGACACTCTGCACCATGTTGTCGTTGTTGTCGTTGTTGTTGTGTTTCGTCCTCCTGCAGGTGAGGCAGGTCTGCAGCTCGCTCGTTAACCTCTCAGCGGCGGCTCACACGAAGCCATTCAGCTTTGATGGACGTCACATCTGATGAAGGTAAGGTGCTCTGCTGCCTTTAAAGGACACTTCCATCATGATTACATTTACATTTAAAGGGTCAGTCTGTCAGAATTCACAGCTTGCCTGTAGAGGTGTTTACTCACACAGACATGCTGAGGTTTTAAATATCACTCTCCTCTGACTCTACCTGTAACAGTGAACTTTGAGTTAACACACATCACCATGAAGTGTTTCCCAAAGGTTCTACCTTTAGAAAATATTCATCATTATTTCATTTCTCTGACAACATTTCATATTTAAAGTCAACTGTTTGAATACGTAAACCACGGTTAGACTGAAATGACCGTTAACCTGAGTGTGGAAGTTAAAAAGCCCAAAACAGACATTTTTACAGAAACTTCAGAGAGTTTAAAATCTGATCACCTGTCCGGCGATTCAACTCTAAACATGTTCTGAAGTGGTTGACTCGTTTTTTTATCATGAACTTTTTAATGCAAATAATAATAAGGGACAAATTAATGCAGGAAAAATACATTAAAGATTTCAAGAATAAAGTCAAAGATTTAAAATAATAAATTAACAAGAACAAAGACATACATTTATAATGATAAAGTCTTTAATCAACAAGGATAAAATCTTAAATTAAGAAGAATAAAATCTTAAATTTAAAATAATTAAATAATACTTTTAAAAGAATAAAATCTTAAATTAAAAAGAATAAAATCTAAAATTAAAAAGAACAAAATCTTAAATTTACAAGAACAAAATCTTAAATTTACAAGAATAAAATCTTAAATTTACAAGAATAAAATCTTAAATTAACAAGGATTAAAATCTTACATTTAAAATAATTAAATCTTAAATTAAAAAGGATAAAACCTTAAATTTAAAAGAATAAAGACTTAAAATAAAAAGAATAAAATCTTAAATTAAAAAGAATAAAATCTGAAATTAAGAAGAAGAAAATCTTAAATTTACAAGAATAAAATCTTAAATTTACAAGAACAAAATCTTAAATTTACAAGAATAAAATCTTAAATTAACAAGGATTAAAATCTCACATTTAAAATAATTAAATCTTAAATTAAAAAGAATAAAAGCTTAAATTAAAAAGAATAGAATCTTAAACTTAAAAATAATTAAATATTAGATTTAAAATAATTAAATAATAAATTAAAAAGAATAAAATCTAAAATTAAAAAGAACAAAATCTTAAATTTACAAGAATAAAATCTTAAATTTACAAGAATAAAATCTTAAATTTACAAGGATTAAAATCTTACATTTAAAATAATTAAATAATAAATTAAAAAGAATAAAATCTAGAATTAAATAGAATAAAATCTAAGATTAAAAAGAACAAAATCTTAAATTTACAAGAATAAAATCTTAAATTTACAAGGATTAAAATCTTACATTTAAAAAAATTAAATCTTAAAATAAAAATAATAAAATCTTAAATAAAAAAGAATAAAATCTTAAATTAAGAAGAATAAAATCTTAAATGTAATATAATTAAATCATACTTTTAAAAGAATAAAATCTTAAATTAAAAAGAATAAAATCTTAAATTTGCAAGAATAAAATCATACATTTAAATAATCAAATCTTAAATTTGCAAGAATTAAGACTTAAAATAAAAAGAATAAAATCTTAAAATAAAAATAATAAAATCTTAAATTTAAAATCATAAATGTAAAAAATAAGGTTGTTAATTAAAAATAAAGACAAATTTAAATGAATAAAGTCATGAATTGACAAGAATAAAGTTGTGCATTTACAATAATTAGGTTGTTAATTCACAAGAATAAAGTAAATAAAATCTAAAATAAAGTTGTAACTTTACAAGAATAAAATCTTAAATTTACAAGAGTAAAGTCAGAGATAAAATATCTAAATTTGAGTTTTTCTTTTCTAATTATTTTTGTCTGTGAAGCACTTTGTAGATTTGTTTAATATAAATAAAGATTATTATTATTATTATTATGTAAAGGTTATAATTTTGGGATTGAAGTCTATACTCCTTGAAAAAAAAGGTTGTAAATGTATGTACATTTCTTATTCTTTTTATAATGAGGCTGCTGGAAAATTCAGAAGTCAAAATGTTAATCATGTTTTTATCTTTTCTACTGAAGTTTTAAAAAGTCCGTTTTAAAGGGGCAGCTCGAGTGTAGTATGTGTAATCTGAATTTTGAGTCAGTCCCATAAACAGGAAGTAGTTAACATGAACACATTGACTCTCCATCAAAATAAAAGTCTGAATTTTAATAATAGTGATGTAAAATAATATGTCTCCCTGGAGTTGGAGTGTCCTTGTGAATATGATGATTTGAAAGTGACTGATAGAAAAACGCACCTTTAAAACATTAACCATAAAAAGTGCCTGACTTTGGAAAAACCTTTGCCGAAACCTCCTGGGAACCAAAACCAGGATCCAAACACACACCCCCTCTCCTCATGATCCCTCATGTGCATGTTTGAACGTCTTAGAGGATGAAGTGCTGAAAATGACCACATGAATATCCTGACGTCCTCTCCCTGCATGTTGTGACACATCAGCTGTGTGTTTCGTGTATCCATAACTCAGGGACTCTTCTGGAAGGCCTTCCCCGGCGCTCTCTGCGGTATCACTGCCGCAATAACCCTCATGTTTCCTCCCGCTGCAGGGCCGGCTCTCTGCAGCCATCCTGCCCTCCCTCCCTCCCTCCCTCCCTCCCACCCCCCGGGGGGACGCCTCCTCCGCTGCGTCCAGACTTGTCAGAGCAGATTCTCATCAAATTACCGATGTCCTGCATCGGGGTAATTGCTTGCCAAACCCACTCCAGTGATGCAAATTTAAGGGGTCGCCCGTGATGGAGATAATGCCAAATTGGTTTGGAGATTTTGAGATGTCTACTCAGCATGGATAGATAGATATGTGGGGCCTTAAATGGAAGAAAGAAGGAATGAAATAAGGTTCTGTGCAGGGAATGCTGATTTGGCATTACTCATCATCAGAGATGGATTTCTGCTCCCTGCAGCCGGCTTCTCACAGAACAAATAATTGTAAAGTAGATCTGGAAGGCTCACAGTGCTACATAACAGACTCGTGCACCGCAGTCATAACACCTCCTCTCTCGTCCCGTAATGTTCAATCGCCTCAGCTAAGTAGCCATTAACCGCGGCCGGGCTAATGGCCAGACTCCAGCTCGGCCGTGTTGTGACCTGACTCTTAATGAGGCCGCTCAAAACCGGCGTCCGAGGCCCGGACCACCGCAGGCCGCTCTGATGCTGATGTCACCTGATGGGAGAGGCCGGCTGGTTGCTGGAGGAGGCCTTTGATTGGCTAACCCGGAGGGAGATAGCGGCGCTGCAGGCTCATTTCATGAGGATTAAACTTTAGAGGCTTTAAGGAGTTAAGCTGAGAGTCCTCTGGGAGAGAAACCCGGCGTGTCTCCAGAGGAGGCCGGGTTTTAATTTCAGAGCGGCCACGTTGGTGGTGGAGCTGGATTTGGTTAATGAAGACGGGGGTGTTCATGGGTAAACAGGCAATGACAATTAGAGAGTGGTAATTAAAGAGTTAGGAGGAGAGCGTCCTCCAGGGACAGAGTGTGGAGACCACTGGTCAAATTATTGTAGGGATCATCTGTGGTTACGCACGCTCCAGCTGACTCCACATGTTTAAATGGATCTTAGTGTCCCTGCTGTGATCAGGACTTCAGAGCCACACTGTTAGAATAAAGGACTCTGTGAAAACTCATCTGTGTATACAGAGTGAGGGGAGACTGCTTTATACCATAGAGCAGGGGCTCCCAAAGTTTCTAATAAAAAAATATGGACAAAAATAGAAGCTACACTTGAATTAAAACCTTGAAAATATAAAGTGTAAGGAGTTTTCTTCCTTTCTTTGTTTCCAGATGACTCCTAAGTTTAGAGTTAGTGAACAGTTAATGATCTAAAGCATCAGTAGCAGCAGGTTCATTCATAACACACAGGAAACACAGACACATGCTCATATAGGGAGGATCACACCAGCTAAATGAAGACACATTAAATCACTTTGAGGGACAGTGAGGGTCGAGAGTCTTTGGCACCTATATTTTGGAGTTTGGGAACCCCTTCCATAGAAGGCATCACTCAAATTAAACATGCAAAACACTCACTGTTCAAACAAACTAATCACATCACTAGAAACATCAACAGGTTCATGCAAGGAGTTGAGTTTTGGTGCAAAGTTTTAAAAAGCTGAGCTGCAAATTTCCCACTTTGAGCCAGTTCGCATGAAGAAAACCTGCAGCAGGAAATCCCAGAGGCTCCATCTTTCTTCTTCTATGGTTCAGAGTTTATTGTAATCCTTCATGAAAGAAAAGTCTCAGACTGTGGTGAGCAGAAGTTTGGTGACTTGTTGCTGCTTTCTCACCGTCTTTATGTCAGAGTCAAGAATATACACAGACGTTTGACTTCTGACTTCTCGCCTCTAATGGAAACACCAGAGGTCGAGTGTCACTGTCGACTCAGCTGGCTGTGATTTAACATCCCTCAAACCTCAGGAACCTCCGTCACAGCACCAGATCTGATCTACTCGATGTGTTAACTTCCACTGGAGCCGCTCCGTTGTGTTCCGGCTGCGTCTCTGATCTGGCAGGTCTGAGTCCTCCGGATCAGATACACAAGACTTCTATTTCTGCCTCCACTGAACTGTTCAAACAAAAGGGTTTGAGTTTGTTGATTGTCTCCTTTCCTTCCCTCAGCTTCCTGTTCCTTTCCTTAGCTCTCATTTCCTTGGCTTCCCTCTCTTTAGCACTCATCTCCTTTCCTCAGCTGTCTTTTCCTTTCCTTCCCTTAGCGATAATTTCCATTCCTTAGCTTTTTTTCCTCTCCTTCCCTTGGCGTTCCTTTCCTTTCCTTTAATGCTCATTTCCTTTGCTCATCTTCCCTTCCCTTCCCTAGGTTTCTATTCTAGTCAATGTGTTAACTTCCACTGGATCCGCTCCGTCGCGGAGTCCAGTCCTGCAGGTCGGAGTCCTCCGGATCAGAGACACAAGACTTCTATTTGTGCCGGATGCCGGAGCACGACGCATCAATCTCAACAGAGCAGATGGAGCGGGACAGGAAGTCAGGTTTCACCAAAACCAAATGAAAACATCCGGTTAATTTTCAGAATAAAAGACTCTGTGTTATCACCAGATCGTATTTCACTTAACTACAACAACAAACCAAAGTCATGATGAGCGGAGCCAGGCCTGGAGTCAACAGGTCAGAGGTTTTCAGAGGACCAGAAAGACAACATGGATGAGGAGAGGAGGAGGAGGAGAATCCTTGATTCAGGGATTACAGAAGGGGAAACCTCGGTCACATGACTCCAGCTGTCCGGAGGTCCTGCTCTGTGCTGCGGTCTGAAAACCATCGTTTACTAAACAAACATTGTGTTGTGTTGAAGAAGACTTGAAAGTAAAGATTGAGACTTAAACTCTTTCTGAAACTGTTAACAGAGGGAATAAATCAGCCTCTTCTTGCCCCCTGCTGGACATCACCAGTACTGTCAATGACAGACAGTTTACCTTCTTAATTGATCTGATGATTTATTTCTCTCCTACAGGGAAATTCATCTTCCTTTAAGATCTTACTTTGACAGAAAACCAAGAGGACCAGGTCTGGATCTTTGGAGCCTGTCGTTCCTCCAGACATTAACCTCTGGTTCTGGGTAACAAAGGAAGTTGTGACCCTGGAGGTCAGCAGAAGTGCGGTTAATTAGACCAAACACCAGAATGACCCGTCTCTAACAGCCAGGATTTCCTAATTATCTCAAGATTTGTCCCACAAACGAGAGCAGAGACGAGGTCCCGGGTCCGGTCAAGCCCCACACGCTGCCGCCAGTCAGAAGACGTTTGAGTGAGCCAACATTTCAGATGCTAATGAAATATTTTGTCATCCCGCGTCGTCCCCCCGGTCTTCCCTTCATACCTTTTGTCACATCACTTCCTTTTCCTTCACAGCCAACGCTCAACGCCGCCGCTGCGGGACCTAACAAGCCTGGAAAATAATTAAAATTCAACCAAATGATGAAACACTTGCAGCAAAGCGTCCTTGAAGGGTCGGCGGGGCCCGTTCGGAAAGCAGGAGGAGAGCGGGGGAAAGAGAGAGCAGGGTTTTTTTCTCTTCACAGAGAATAATGTTAAGCTGCTGCTCCCAGCTTAAGGGCCTCTTAAATTGGAAAGGCACTGGCCTATAGAGACATGTACCTGTCAAACAAATACCACACGCCTCTGATTCCCTCTCTTCTCCTTCGCCGCAGCCCCCGGTTTAAACTCTCTAATGGTATTCGAGTCAGACGCCGGCTGCCGTGGAGATTGTCGGGTTTGAGAACAGAGACGGGGATTCGCCTCTTGGAGGTATCACAGTGACGCCGCTGTCGGAGGAATTAAGAAGCCAGCTCAGCGGCCCTCCGGTGATCCGCTCAGAAGATGTTTCTCACGGCCCGGAGGAGGCGTGGCGGAGGGGGAGTGTACGGTGGCGGCAGAGATGATCACGCCTACACAAAAAGTGACGGGAGAAATGTTGGACAGAGATCAGAGGTCAGAGTGTTCCAGTGTCTTGTTCCTATTCCAACAACCAATCAATCTTTATTTATAAAGCGCCAAATCTAAACAAACGCTCTCTGAAGAGCCGGTCTGGAACGGACTCTATGTTCTATCATTAACAAAGACCCAACATCAAGACCGGATCAGATCCAGTCCCATCTTCCAGACAGGACTCAGTCTGATCTCATCTTAATCCACCATGAGCAGAGCACTTTGCAGCATTTAGCAAGTTACAGTGGCAAGGACAAACTTCCTTTAACAGGCAGAAACCTCCAGCAGGACCAGACTCATGTTAGACACACATCTGCTGAGACCGTGTTGGAGAGAGGGATAGAGGGAGATGAAGAGAGAGAGAGAGAGATGATAGTGGGGAGACGGATAGTAGTAGTTGTAGCAGCTGGAGTCTGGCCACGTCCACAGCAGCAGAGATCCAGAGGAACCTACGAGACAAGGGAGCTCAGGGACTCCAGAAAGGACTAAGAAAAGAGAGAAGAGAGGGAGACCAGAAGAAAGAAAAAGAGGAGAATAAATGGGGAAGGAATGACAGAAGGAAAGGAGGGGATCAGGAAAGGAGACATAAAGGATGAAGAGAGAAAGAAAGAAGAAAAGAAAAGAAAGAAAGAAAGAAAGGAATGACAGTAAGGAAGGAAGAAAGAAGGAAATAAAAAAAGAAGGAAGGAATGAAAGAAAGAAGAAAGAATTAAAGAAGGAAGGAAGGAAGAAAGGAAGGAAAGAGAAGGGATAAAATAAATGAAGGAAAGAAAGAAAGAAAGAAGGAAAGGAAAAAGGAATAAAAGAAAGAAAGAAAAAACAAATGAAGGAAAAAAGGGTTGAAAGAGAGAAAGAAGGAAAGAATGAAAGTAAGAAGGAATAAAAAAGAAAAAGGAGAAAGAAAGAAAGAAAGGAAAAGGGAAAGAAAGAATGAAAGAAAGAAAGGATGAATAACAGACCCCAAAAAAGGAATCTACAGCAGAGATCCAGAGGAACCTACGAGACAAGGGAGCTCAGGGACTCCAGAAAGGTCTATGGTTAGTAACTTTAATGGGACAGGAAGAGTTAAAGTGAGAGACAGGCAGAGAGAGGAGAGAGAGGGAAAGACAGGATCCCAGTGTGTCAGTCTAAGCCTATAGCAGCATAACTAAGAGCTGATCCAAGCCGATCATTAACCGGTGTTCCAGTTTAAACAGCGACCCTGTTAACTGGAGACTCTCAGCCGGATGCATCCCTCACAAACGTCTTTAGACGATCATTAAATATCTGATGAGGATATTTTGAAATCTTAATAAAAACTAAACTAGTTTGCATTCCCAGGAACTCCTTCTGTGTTTCAACAGCTGTTGTAAACTCCACAAACACTGACACCTTCAGCTGAAGGTCTCCAGTTTACAGGGTCACACTTCAGACTGGAACACCGGGAGCTGACAGAGACGCATTCACACTATCAGGCTCAGAGAAGACCGATGTTCAGGAGTTATTAAACCAAGTGAATCACAGGTGTGTGGGATGTTATTGTGGATGGAGGGGGAAATCAAAACATTGAGGGTAATCTACCAATGAGAAACGTTCAGCATTGCAGGCCCCGCCCCTAAAGTTCCTGGACCCTTTGGGGGCGGGCACTTTGGAACTCTTTGACTCGATTAGGAACCCATGTGGAAAGTTTACAGAAACTTCTCCAGCTTTGAAATGTTCCTCTCCTCGTCTGCAAACATCAGAGTTTACTGTACACGGTCTGATTTGTTCCTCTGAGGCTGTAATGTGAGGATAATGATACAGAACCAGGGCGACGGCAGATGCCAGCTTTGTATCATCTACACCCAGTTATTAGTTCAGACACAAAGGACGCTCTCCAGCCTCCCAGCTTTTATTGTCTCTGCCCTTTATTTTGCTTTAGTGATAACAATGTGCAGCTTTTGATTGCACATGTAGCACCACCTGTATTTCTTCTCTGAATCCGCTCTCTGTTTATCACCCCGTCCTTTGTGCCTCATCCCTCCATCCCTCCATCCCTCTGCTCTCTGTCAGTCTATCAGTGTCACGCTTGAAGCTAGCTTTCCTCCCTCCGCCGGGGGAATTGATCTGTTTGGTCCCCTGACTCTCCCTGTTAGCATTGATTAACCGGCGAGTCACGCTACCTCTGCAATGACAACGTTTGAAGCTTTCATTTTTTCCCTTAATTATTTAGAGTCACAGCGAGGTGCGCGCTCGTCCCAGCCTCATACATCATGCAAAATCCTCTGAATGACAGGCGCGGCGCTCTCAGGGCTCTTTGTGTCTCTGTCTTCCAGTAACCCGGACTGTTTGTTTGAGTCGGAGCTCTGGGGCAGGAGGTGCAGTTAGTGTGTGCTGTGATGGGAAGCTGAGAGCTGAATTAGCACTAATGGCTGCGGCTGAGAGGAGTGAGGGATGATTTTATGGATGAAGTCATGTATTTTTCCTCAGATTTAAAGGTCTCTGCGAGAGGGCCCCGTTAGCGTTCACTGCAGCGTTCGATGGGTCGTTGTGTTCGACTCGGAGCGCGGTCAGTTCGCTCGGTGATAAAACAGCAGAGTGATTAAAATGATGCGATAAAAGCAGAGAGAACACGAATGCTGCAGGACTGGATGTTTATATGACTTCAGAGAGCGTCACAGATTTATTAACGACTCAGGTGTGTGAGGGGAAGGTTCGACTTCTACTCTGTAATGTCTCACAGAGGCAAGCAGAGTTTTTGGACTGGAGGCCAAGGATGGACAGGAAAACCACAAGACTGATGGACAACAGAAAGACAAGTCCATCCTGAGGTTATAATCTTTCTAGAATAAAATGATCAAAGGTCTTCAAGAATCTATTCTAGGTCTAGTTGCCTTTTCAGAACAAGCTCTAGATAATGAAAGCAGGCTCTGCAAGCATGACCATGTTTGCATGCTAACCCGGGCTGATTGCATTAAACACAAGAGTTGAAACTCTTTGCCGCTGTGAGTCTTTTTTCAGATTTGATTGAACAAATACTTGTTAGATGGAAAGAATGAAACTTTTTGGGTAATGCAAAGTCATAAAACACACGCAAATGTGCCCACCAAGGGAAGGAGGAACAGTCTGTAGCGGCGATATTGACGATTCTTGTGTGGGTTTGAAGCAGACACTCATGGTTATGGTGCGTTCAATGACTCTTGTGTTAGTGTTTGTTTCCTCTCACCGTTCCTCCTCTACTCTGAGAATCTGGAGCACACAGCGCTGCAGGATCCTCATTGGTCCACAGAGCTGTCACTCATGGCGTTGATGATAGAAGAAGATCAGGGACACTGATTTTTTCTAAAAGTCCAACCATTTTTCTCAGAATTCTAATGTTGACATCACTTTCAGAATTTTAGAATCAAAGACAGAATTCTAGAATTCTGGAATCAAAGACAGAATTCTAGAATTCTGGAATCAAAGACAGAATTCTAGAATCAAAGGCAGAATTCTAGAATCAAAGACAGAATTCTAGAATCGGAGGCAGAATTCTAGAATCAGAGGCAGAATTCTAGAATCAAAGGCAGAATTCTAGAATCAAAGACAGAATTCTAGAATCAGAGGCAGAATTCTAGAATCAGAGGCAGAATTCTAGAATCAGAGGCAGAATTCTAGAATCAAAGACAGAATTCTAGAATCAAAGACAGAATTCTAGAATCAGAGGCAGAATTCTAGAATCAAAGGCAGAATTCTAGAATCAAAGACAGAATTCTAGAATCAGAGGCAGAATTCTAGAATCAAAGACAGAATTCTAGAATCAAAGACAGAATTCTAGAATTCTAGAATCAAAGGCAGAATTCTAGAATCAAAGTCAGAGTTCTAGAACCAGAGGAAGAATTCTAGAATTAAATGCAGAAATCTAAGATCAAAGACAGTATTCTAGAATTTAAAAAATAATTCTAGAATCAGAGGCAGAATTCTAGAATCAAAGGCAGAATTCTAGAATCAAAGACAGAATTCTAGAATCAAAGACAGAATTCTAGAATCAGAGGCAGAATTCTAGAATCAGAGGCAGAATTCTAGAATCAGAGGCAGAATTCTAGAATCAAAGACAGAATTCTAGAATCAAAGACAGAATTCTAGAATCAGAGGCAGAATTCTAGAATCAAAGACAGAATTCTAGAATCAAAGACAGAATTCTAGAATCAAAGACAGAATTCTAGAATCAAAGTCAGAGTTCTAGAACCAGAGGAAGAATTCTAGAATTAAATGCAGAAATCTAAGATCAAAGACAGTATTCTAGAATTTAAAAAATAATTCTAGAATCAGAGGCAGAATTCTAGAATCAAAGGCAGAATTCTAGAATCAAAGACAGAATTCTAGAATCAGAGGCAGAATTCTAGAATCAAAGACAGAATTCTAGAATCAAAGACAGAATTCTAGAATTCTAGAATCAAAGGCAGAATTCTAGAATCAAAGACAGAGTTCTAGAACCAGAGGCAGAATTCTAGAATTAAATGCAGAAATCTAAGATCAAAGTCAGTATTCTAGAATTAAAAAAATAGTTCTAGAATCAAAGGCAGAATTCTAGAATTCTTACTTTTATCTCAGAATTCCATGAGAAAACTCAAAATTCTGAAGAAAAGTTTAATCTAAAAAATATTTTGAATTGTCCCCTCTCCACTTTCCTACTCTAATGTCATTTTAATAGCATCAGATAATTAATTTAAAGTAAACTAGTCAGAAAAATAAACACTGATGTAAATGATCATGATTAGAACTATAATGACAGAGGCCGTGTTTAAGAGACATTTATTTAAGATAAGATAAGATAATACTTTATTGATCCCCTGGGGGGGACATTCAGTTGTTAGAGCAACCCAGACATAAGTCCAATCAAATCTGACCTGTGTTTGTATTTTAGAGTTTGACCCATGTCCCATTTGTTATAATGGAGGGGATGAGCTTCATGGCCTTTACTGCAGCCTGTCAGTAGGGGGTGCTCTACATGTTTCGGCTTCACTTTTTGGGTGCTGTCTTGTCGTCCATCTTTCTTCATGAAGTTTCATTTGATAAGTTTTGTTGAAGGCCTCGTCTCAAACAGATTGTTTCTAAGAACCAATCAGCTCTGAAGTCTCTGGAACCACGCAGCTGTCCTGAGTTTCTGGGGCCCCCTCGTTGCCTCTTGTCTCGGAGCCTCTCCTTTCCTTCCAGCAGAGTCTCAGAGAGCGGAGCCCAGCTTTCATGTGAAGCCTCGGGGACGGTGCCAGAGCTCGAGCCATTCTTTGTGTTTTAATTGGCGCCTCTACGTGCTCGTTAGCTCACATCACTTTAATTTGGCAGCGGCGTTAAGGATCGGCCCTTTGTACGAGACGGAAACTTGATAATGCTGTCAGTAACTAATTAGCGTTGATTGCATCTGTCAGGAAATTGCATGCAGGGGCAATTAAAAATGATGCACTATTAGTTTTCGCCAACCTTGGAGTGGGCGGGGCCAAGTGGACGCCTTCAGGAGGGCTTTGAGGTTATTTCTGGAACAATCTTCTTCGGAGCTGCTTTGACTTTGTGTCTGATGTTTTTATTTTTCCTGTACTCAGACGTATCATTTCGCAGAGTGCACACACACACACACGCTCACACACACACACACGCTCACACACACACGCTCACACTCTCGTGGAGGCTAACTTCATGTATATTATGTGCTGTCAGGAGCTGCAGTAGTGCTGACCCTCGGCGAGCGGCTGCCAGCTCCTACAGAGATAATAAATGTCAGAGTTTTAAGGTGCTGGTCCACCTGCTGCAGGTTGTTTATACACAGAATAAAACCGCAGGAAGTCAGCACGACGAAACCCAACATTCAAAATATCACAAAATACTCACCGTCAGGGAAACCTGGAGGGAGAAGAGGCTGTGAAAGAGCCCGAAGAAAACATCAGTCTCTAACAGCTGGAGGACGGCGTGTTGGATGAGAGACTCCTGATGTGTGAAGGAGGGTTTGTTGACCTGTTGACCTTTTCCTCTGAACCATGGCCAAGTCAAAATATCTGCTTCAACAGGAATACCTTCAGAGTCTGAAGGTCAAACTGACAGGACATGTTCAGCCTCTCTGACCTCTTCATTGGTGGACGTCTTAGATTTTTATAACCCCAAATGCAAATGTCAGCTAAATGCGTCCGTGCACATTCAGTATTTCCCTCCAGATAAAACAGTCATGCTCTTGTGAACTAGCTAGATTCTCTAAGGCAGGGGTTCTCAAACCTTCTGGAGCCAGGGACCCCTTACAGGTGAGAAACTTGTCCAAGGACCCCCTCATAATTGTAACACAGATTAAATACATTAGTGATGTCCTGATCAGAAGCTGCGGCTCTGAGAGTCGATGCTTTATAGTGGATCAGAAGAGCCGGCTCACATCCAGAGAGAGCCGGCTCCCAGTTTGTTCCTTTCCCTGCTTAGCTCTCTCAGTGCTCAGCCCCAGCTCTGCTCACAGCAGAACTTTGTTTTGATTGGTCAGCATGGCAGCCATGCGGCCAATCACATGTGAGGATATAGGATCCAGGTGATGGAGGGGAGGCTGTGTATCGTGGCTTCATCTGTTCCTTCTGAGAGGGTTAGGGTTAGGGCTCTTCTCAAAGACCGGGCAAATACTCACTGAGAGGAGAAACCGGATCAGACCATCCAAGCTGAGGACCTTAATCATGTTTGATCCAGTTTGGTTCTGGTTCTGTTTGCTTGAGTTTGGTTGGGTTCTGGTTGGGTTCTGATTCGGTTCTGGTTGGGTTCTGATTCGGTTCTGGTTGGGTTCTGGTTGGGTTCTGATTCGGTTCTGGTTGGGTTCTGGTTGGGTTCTGATTCGGTTCTGGTTGGGTTCTGATTCGGTTCTGGTTGGGTTCTGATTCGGTTCTGGTTGGGTTCTGATTCGGTTCTGGTTGGGTTCTGGTTGGGTTCTGATTCGGTTCTGGTTGGGTTCTGGTTGGGTTCTGATTCGGTTCTGGTTGGGTTCTGATTCAGTTCTGGTTCGGTTCTGGTTCGGTTCTGGTTCGGTTCTGGTTCGGTTCTGGTTCTGTATGGTTCTGGTCCGGTTCTGATTAGGTTCTGGTTCAGTTCTGGTCCGGTTCTGATTAGGTTCTGGTTCGGTTCTGGTTCCGGTTCTGGTTCGGTTCTGGTTCAGTTCTGGTTCGGTTCTGGTTCTGTATGGTTCTGGTCCGGTTCTGGTCCGGTTCTGATTAGGTTCTGGTTCAGTTCTGGTCCGGTTCTGATTAGGTTCTGGTTCGGTTCTGGTTCCGGTTCTGGTTCGGTTCTGGTTCAGTTCTGGTTCGGTTCTGGTATGGTTCTGGTTCTGTATGGTTCTGGTTCTGTTTGCTTGAGTTTAGTTTTGGTTCTAACCCTAACCCTAACCCTAACCCTATCCTAACCCTAACCCTAACCCTAACCCTAACCCTAACCCTATCCTAACCCTAACCCTAATCCTAACCCTAACCCTAACCCTATCCTAACCCTAACCCTAACCCTAATCCTAACCCTAACCCTAATCCTAACCCTAACCCTAATCATAACCCTAACCCTAATCCTAACCCTAACCCTAACCCTATCCTAACCCTAACCCTATCCTAACCCTAACCCTAACCCTAATCCTAATCCTAACCCTAACCCTAACCCTATCCTAACCCTAACCCTAACCCTAACCCTAATCCTAATCCTAACCCTACCCTATCCTAACCCTAACCCTAACCCTAACCCTAATCCTAACCCTAACCCTAACCCTATCCTAACCCTAACCCTAACCCTATCCTAACCCTAACCCTAACCCTATCCTAACCCTAACCCTAATCCTAACCCTAACCCTATCCTAACCCTAACCCTAATCCTAACCCTAACCCTAATCCTAACCCTAACCCTAACCCTAACCCCACCCTAACCCTATCCTAACCCTAACCCTAACCCTAATCCTAACCCTAACCCTAACCCTATCCTAACCTTAACCCTAACCCTAACCCTAACCCTAAGCCTAAGCCTAACCCTAACCCTATCCTAACCCTAACCCTATCCTAACCCTATCCTAACCCTAACCCTAACCCCAACCCCAACCCTAATCCTAACCCTAACCCCAACCCCAACCCCAACCCTATCCTAACCCTAACCCTAACCCTATCCTAACCCTAACCCTATCCTAACCCTAACCCTAACCCTAACCCTATCCTAACCCTAACCCTAACCCTAATCCTAACCCTAACCCTAACCCTAATCCTAACCCTAACCCTAACCCAAACCCCAACCCCAACCCCAACCCCAATCCTAATCCTAACCCTAACCCTAACCCTAACCCTATCCTAACCCCAACCCCAACCCCAACCCCAACCCTAATCCTAACCCTAACCCCAACCCCAACCCCAACCCTATCCTAACCCTAATCCTAACCCCAACCCCAACCCCAACCCCAACCCTAATCCTAACCCTAACCCTAACCCTAATCATAGGGTTGTGACAAAGACCTGACAAAGCTTGACTCTGGACTTTGGACTAATCTGCATCATGATGTTGTTATTTCAGCAAACTGAAGACCCGTTAATTACAAGAACATCAGTTTCTGTTTCAGGTTCATACCGCTGAAGGAAGCCAGAGGGAAGCCTCTGTGGACCTGTTTACAGTGAAGCTGAGACTCACCACACACAGATGAACGGACGTTACAGTAAGTTATTTCTTTACTACATTTTGAGAGTCTTGCAGCGCTCTTTGTCTCAAGTAGAAAACAAGTTGCACATGTTAGTGTTGATATTTAAAGACGGTTATTCTGCATGCCGTATATAAACCAGTGAAACAGTCAGCCATCAGCCGTCTTCATGCCTGTCGGTCATGTGATTCCTCCTCTGGCGACCATCGTCACTTCTCTGCGCCTACTCCCTTCACTCCCTTCACTTCCTTCACTTCCTTCACTTCCTCGCTCTTTTGTTTGTTTGTTTGTTTGTTTGCTAATTGCTGATTTTTTTGACACCTGTGCAAACTCTGTGGTGGTGAAAAATACAGCTCTGTGCACATGCTCAACACACCACTGCATGCACCCACACACACACACACACATACTGTCTCTCATTTGCACTCCATCTTTAATACAGACACACACTCGCCCCTTGTGTGCAATTACCTCTTCTTTGCTATTTACCTCTCTGCACGCTAGCTGTTTTTGAAGTGTTCCAGGTAAACAAAACATGAGCACACACACACACACACACACACACACACACACACACACACACACACACACACACACACACACACACACACACACTCAAATCCCTCAGCTGTTTAGAGGCGCAGCTCTGGAGAAGAAACAGCTGAAGGTCTTTCACGTCATGTGACTTGACCCTCTGAAACCGCAGTTCATCCCGCCTTCAAGGTCTCCCTGATCTTCCCACAATGCACCCACACGTGATGTCAGAGCGAGATCCCCTGCAAACACTTCAGGTGAGTCGTGTCACATGTCAGTTCCCCGCCCCCCCCTCCTCCCCTCAGGGTTGGAAACAACAGATGGGTTCAACATGACGAGTGCAGGAAGAAGAAGAATTCCCTGAACGCTCCTCTGCTGGTGATCGTTGGGTAGCGGCGTCCTCCCCGTCCTCCTGAAGTGCTCTCGTGTAGCCGGATGAGTGAGGAGCACGCCTTCGATGCAGATGGAGGCGTGCACAAGAGCGTCCTGCAGGAGAGACGTGGAGAGACTTGGAGATCCCAGATCCAGTGACGACCAGAGGAAGAGTTTATTTAGCTTCCTCTCGGCATCGTGGTGCCTTCAGGGACCATGGGAAGGTCCACGTGATGTTCTCAGATGTCACATCAAGATTTCCCAACTAAAGAGCTCCAGACCTGTAGGGGGCGCTGAGTCCAACGTTATGATGACGGGAGGAAGACGAGGCAGTGATCGTGTTGACCAGAAAACTGCATACACCGCTAGAAGGAGAGCGTCCGACGGGAAAGACGAACTCAACGGAAACAAGACAAGTAAGAGGAAGACGAGGATAACAAGACAGAAAGGAAGGAAGAAGGAGGGGAGATAGACAACAAGGAAGGAGTGGATGAAGTAGAAAAAGAGGAGGAAGACAACATCAAAACTTTGAAGGCAGAAGACAACAAGGCGTTAAAGAAACGACAACAACAGAGAGAAGAAGATAAGGAGGAAGACAACAACAACAATGTTTAGGAGGAAGATGACAACAACAACAACAACAAGACAAAGTTAAGAAGGAAGGAGACAATAAAGACGAAGTTAGGGAAGAAGACAAAAACAACAAAGACAAAGTAAAGGAAGAAGACAACAACAACAACAACAACAAAGATGTTTAGGAAGAGGACGACAACAATAAAGACTTTAAGGAAGAAGAAAATAAAGACAAAGTTAAGGAAGAAGACAACAACAAAGAAGACAAATTCAAGACAACAACAACAAAGAAGTTAAGAGAGAAGACAACAACAACAATGAAGTTAAGAGAGAAGACAACAACAACAAAGAAGTTAAGAGAGAAGACAACAACAACAACAAAGAAGTTAAGAGAGAAGACAACAACAACAAAGAAGTTAAGAAAGAAGACAACAACAACAAGGATGTTTAGGAAGAGGACGACAACAATAAAGACTTTAAGGAAGAAGACAACAACAAGGAAGACAAATTCAAGACAACAACAACAAAGAAGTTAAGAGAGAAGACAACAACAACAACGAAGTTAAGAGAGAAGACAACAACAACAAAGAAGTTAAGAGAGAAGACAACAACAACAACGAAGTTAAGAGAGAAGACAACAACAACAAAGAAGTTAAGAGAGAAGACAACAACAACAAAGAAGTTAAGAAAGAAGACAACAACAACAAAGAAGTTAAGAAAGAAGACAACAACAACAAAGAAGTTAAGAGAGAAGACAACAACAACAAAGAAGTTAAGAGAGAAGACAACAACAACAAAGAAGTTAAGAAAGAAGACAACAACAACAAGGATGTTTTGGAAGAAGACAACAACAATAAAGACACATTTAAGAAAGAAGACAACAACAACAACAAGACAAAGTTAAGACGGAAGACAACAACAATAAAGACACATTTAAGAAAGAAGACAACAACAACCAGGAAGACAAATTCAAGACAACAACAACAACAAGGATGTTTAGGTAGAAGACAACAACAACAACAACAACAACAACAAGACAAAGTTAAGACGGAAGACAACAACAATAAAGACTTTAAAAAAGAAGACAACAACAACAAGGAAGACAAATTCAAGACAACAACAACAACAACAACATCATGGCTGGATTATGAGCAGGATAAAGGAAATTATTAAAATGACAACAAAAATCAGGAGGAAGACGAGAAGATGAGGAAGAAAAGGTAAATAATAAAGACAGGATGAAGAAACAGACGACAAGTATCCCTTCTTTTTCCTCCTCGTCTTCTGACACAAGAAGACGGATTAAGAGGAGGAGAGGAAGGCCGCTACGAAGACAAGGAAAGGAGGAAGACAACAACAAACATCAGAAAGAAGAGGATGAACGCCGAACGCCGTCTGACTCAGACGGACGTGACCACACGGTTCAGTCTGAGCGCCCCGAGGTCAGAGGTCATGTGACGACCACACTCTGATATGTAAATGAGCCGTGACAGCAGACGGCGCGTGTTGAAGTACAGAGACGAGACAATAAAGATGGAGGACAGTGAGCATGTGACTCTGATAACCTGCAGACCGTTACAGGAAGCGTCTTCACAGGAGAGGAGGGATTCAAATAAAGACCTGGAGCTATACAGGGACACGGAGGAAGAGGAGGCGGAGGAGGAGGAGGAGGAGGAGGAGGAGGAGGAGGAGATGGCCAGATGACGGCGGGGCCGCAGAGATACATTTATATTATGTGATTAAAGAGGAAGGGGAGGCTGCCCGGCCACTGACAGACGGAGTGATGTAGTGGGAGTCAGGCGGCGGCTCTATACTCTCTAATTGACCCCGGTTAGGATCCACACACCCTTTCCCCGGCTCACAAAGAGCACCTAATTGCTGCAGCTGATTGGGTCCTGATAGAATTACGGCTGTCAGTGAAGGTCATTAGGCCCAGATTCATCTTCCATCTCGGGGACGAGCAGAGCCGCCCTCCTTATTCCACAAGCTGTTTTAACGAGCTCGCCGTGAGCTCTTTTGTCAGCCACAAAATCCCAGATAAAGCCAGAAGCCGCCCGGACTGCGTGCACGGCGTGTGTGTGTGTGTGGGTGTGTGTCAGCGTGTTGTCTGCCTGTGATCTCTGATACACCGATCAATATTTGTGAGAGAGAACAACTTTCTCTCTCCCGGAGGTGGAGGGATGAGGAGCAGCGGCGGACGCTTTAATCTGGAGGGTCAAGCCCGAGCTTCCTGCAGGAGCTCTGCCGGAGGTGAACAGGAAGAGGAGCGCTCAGATAAAGACGGTATCTCAGACGACCTCAGACCTGGAGAGTGAAGACGATACCAGACCAGAGAGAGAGAGAGAGTCGGTCCTGGAGAGGAAGAGCCTCAGTTAGAGGCGAGTGCACAACAAAGCTTTGATTTACTGTCTGTTTCTCTGAGGAAATACAATAAAATAATTAATTAATTAATAAATAAATAAATAAATCTCTTTTTACTCAGATTAAGATCAAATAATACTTTATTGATCCCTGGGGGGGATTTGGTTGTTGCAGCAACAAAGACCTAATAGGAAGAGCAGTACAAGAATAATAAAGCACAAATATATAATAATTAAATAAAGTAATAAATACAAAAAAGATTTAAAAAATGAGATTAAGAAAAAAATTAATTATTATTATGAACACAAATGCATCAATTATTAAAATGTCTTCACTTTATAAATGCCAAAAACATTGACTTAAGGTAATATTAATTATTATGATTATTTTAATAATAGTGTTATTATTGTTATTTATTAGTATTATCATTTT
>NW_023260034.1:71485-101383 GCF_009762535.1 Notolabrus celidotus
CAACTAAACAGATATAAACACAGATAAAAAGAGCTCCATGTCCACAATAATACACTGAATCAAATACTGGATGAAATGTGAAAATCTATAATAAACAGCCAAAGTTAAACAGACATGATAATAAAATACCTGCTGGTCAGTTTATATAAAATACATCAGAGACAGGGACGACTTAAATTAATCACCTCTGGATAAGTCGACTGTTCCAAAGGTTACACGCAGCTACCGCACAGGCTCCGCCCCCTCTGTTTTTAAGTCGTTACACTTCAGTGATTTTAAGTGATTGAAAACGTTACAGGTAGGATTACGATAAAAGGCTCAGGGCTGTTGAAAAAGGGGTTTGGAGGTCGACTTTAAAGATCGGAATCTTAGAACTCTGAGATGAATGTCGGAATTCTAAAATTCTGTGAGGAAAGTCTGATTTCTGGATTTCTGAGATGAATGTCGGCACTCTGGAATTCTTAGGCAATAGTCAGAATCGGAACTCTGAGATAAAAGTCGGATTTCTAAAACTCGGTGATGAAAGTCGGAATTCTAACCTCTTGAAATGAAAGCCGGAAATCTGAGATGAAAGTCGGAATTCTAAAATTCTGAGATGAAAGTCGGAAGTCAGAGAAGAAAGTCGGAAGTCAGAGATGAAAGTTGGAAGTCAGAGAAGAAAGTCGGAATTCCAAAATTCTGAGATGAAAGTCGGAAGTCAGAGAAGAAAGTCGGAAGTCAGAGAAGAAAGTTGGAAGTCAGAGAAGAAAGTCGGAATTCCAAAATTCTGAGATGAAAGTCGGAAGTCAGAGATGAAAGTCGGAAGTCAGAGAAGAAAGTTGGAAGTCAGAGAAGAAAGTCGGAATTCCAAAATTCTGAGATGAAAGTCGGAAGTCAGAGAAGAAAGTCGGAAGTCAGAGATGAAAGTCGGAAGTCAGAGAAGAAAGTTGGAAGTCAGAGAAGAAAGTCGGAATTCCAAAATTCTGAGATGAAAGTCGGAAGTCTGAGATGAAAGTCGGAAGTCTGAGAAGAAAGGCGGAAGTCTGAGAAGAAAGTCGGAAGTCTGAGAAGAAAGTCGGAAGTCTGAGAAGAAAGTCGGAAGTCTGAGATGAGAGTCGGAAGTCTGAGATGAAAGTCGGAAGTCAGAGAAGAAAGTCGGAATTCCAAAATTCTGAGATGAAAGTCGGAAGTCTGAGATGAAAGTCGGAAGTCTGAGAAGAAAGGCGGAAGTCTGAGAAGAAAGTCGGAAGTCTGAGAAGAAAGTCGGAAGTCTGAGAAGAAAGTCGGAAGTCTGAGATGAGAGTCGGAAGTCTGAGATGAAAGTCGGAAGTCTGAGAAGAAAGTCGGAAGTCTGAGATGAAAGTCGGAAGTCTGAGAAGAAAGTCGGAAGTCTGAGAAGAAAGTCGGAAGTCTGAGAAGAAAGTCGGAAGTCTGAGAAGAGAGTCGGAAGTCTGAGAAGAAAGTCGGAAGTCTGAGAAGAAAGTCGGAAGTCTGAGATGAGAGTCGGAAGTCTGAGATGAAAGTCGGAAGTCTGAGAAGAAAGTCGGAAGTCTGAGAAAAAAGTCGGAAGTCTGAGAAGAAAGTCGGAAGTCTGAGATGAGAGTCGGAAGTCTGAGATGAGAGTCGGAAGTCTGAGATGAAAGTCGGAAGTCTGAGAAGAAAGTCGGAAGTCTGAGAAGAAAGTCGGAAGTCTGAGAAGAAAGTCGGAAGTCTGAGAAGAAAGTCGGAAGTCTGAGAAGAAAGTCGGAAGTCTGAGAAGAAAGTCAGAAGTCTGAGATGAAAGTCGGAAGTCTGAGAAGAAAGTCGGAAGTCTGAGAAGAAAGTCGGAAGTCTGAGAAGAAAGTCGGAAGTCTGAGATGAGAGTCGGAAGTCAGAGATGAAAGTTGGAAGTCAGAGAAGAAAGTCGGAAGTTAGAGATGAAAGTCGGGTTTCTAAAACTCGGAGATGAAAGTCGGAATTCTAACCTCCTGAAATGAAAGCCGGAAATCTAGAATTTTGAGATGAATGTTGTAATTCTAGAATTCTTAGGTGAAAGCCGGGATTGTGGAACCGAGCGATGAAAGTCAGGATTCTAGAACTCTGAGATGAAAGTCAGGATTCTAGAACTCTGAGATGAAAGTCAGGATTCTAGAACTCTGAGATGAAAGTCAGGATTCTAGAACTCTGAGATGAAAGTCAGGATTCTAGAACTCTGAGATGAAAGATGGACTTCTGAGTGAAATCCAAACACTCATCTTAAAACCCTTTGTGAACACACTTACAGCATTTGTTCTTTTTCACTCTGTTCAACTCTTTTGAAGAATATAAAACACCACTTCACTTTCTCTTTCTTCTGTAGCTGAACCCTTTGACCTTTCCTGTTGTTCAACCAACAGGCCGATCTTTGCGTTAGCACACAAGCTGTCGTTACATGAATGTTCTTTAACCCTCAGAGTGCCGATTCATTTAAAGGAGCAGCGTCCTCTGAAGGAACCTCTGAATTAAACCAGCTTCACATGCCTTCCATTCCCAGCTCAGCCTTAGTTCCTGCAGGAACATGATGGACGTGATGCTGCTGCAGCTAGCTCCTCCAAGTGTGTAAGTGTGTGTGTGTGCATGTGGATGAGATGAAACAGCAAAGCAGATGAAACGCAGTGAGTGTGTGTGAGTGTGTGTGAGTGTGTGTTAAGGGTGCTGCGGTGCAGGGGAGTGAGATGTTGCCCGTAACACCGAGCCTCCCCCTGGGCTGGTAGCTCTGGAAGCCCTGTGGAAGCTCACTTCACTCAGATACATGCAGATCAAACGCTGCATTGATCTCTGGGCTTCATAACACACACACACACACACACTCACACACACACACACACACAGCAGCACCCATTCTACCAACACCCCCGTTCTTTCCCCCAGAAGCTGCGTGAAATATGAAACACATGTTAATCACGATCAAGCTGAGTGTCAGTTAGCGCTCGCTCTAAAAGCTTTTTATTCCAGCCAGGAGAAGAGAAGTGAGATCTGTGGCTTTCTCTCAGCATCGCTCTGATTGGCTGATATTAGCTTCAAGTAGCATGTGGTTAATTTAAAGCTACAGTGACTGAAATATCTACCATGCAAAGTTTGAATGTCTTACATGCTTGAATTGGTTGTTTTCCCGCCTCAGGAGGAAAACAAGCCCCACAGTCACTCCATCTTTTTACCCAGCTTGAGTCTGATTGGTTCAAACCTCATAACGACTGTGGTAGACTCTCAAAAAACAAAAGCAACGACAGGAACAACCTGATCACATGTGATCTCAAATCAAACCATGGGAAGTAGTCAGTCAAATATTAGAACTGAATGGAACAGAATGTATCAAAGCAGCGGCCCCAACCTATTTTGAACCACGGACTGGTTTCATTATGTTCCTTATGTTCCTTATGTCTACTTCCTGTCTATGTTTTGGCAGAAAAACCCCCCCTCACAAAGATAGGATGTTGGAAATGGAAGCAGTGGTTTTATTGTTTGTGTGGCAATCTCTGGATATCCTGCCTTGATTTGAGTCCAAAACGCTGGCAGGTTTGAAGTAGACTCAAACATACTTTTAAGGCCACCATCATTTGTTATCTCCAGCAGCTGATCCTCCTCCAGCAGGGACACGCTTGATGCGCCAGGCATGTTTACAAACGGGTCGCGGATCCACTCCTTCGTATTACGTGGATCATTTGTGGTTGGGAAGTAATGCTCAAACTCCTTTGCAAGCTGAGATAGGTGGTCTTGCACCAGGTGGGAGAATGGGGGCTCAGTCTCTTCCAAAACCCCTGCTAATGTTTGAAACAGGTCAAATGTCCCCTTGTCACAGCATTCACCTTTTCACAGATGGCCTCCCAAATCACATTTCTAACGCTGAGATGTCTCTGCTGGAGTTCACCGATGTGTTTATTTCCCTCCTCCACAAAGACCTCCAACTCCATGTCTTCAAACTTCATTTATCCCTTAAGACCACTCTGTTCTCTCAAACTCTCCATGGTGACAGCCGGTAGCACACGCAAAATCCTCATTAAAGGGCAGTCCACCACTTTTGCACTTGTTATCATTTGCGCACGCAGTCTTAGTAGATCACCCGCAACACGCCCAGAAATAACACGTGCAAAATTATTATTTGCACACGCAAATTAGCGCTTGTTATTTGGGATCTTAGTAGATCAGGCCCTTGGTGTCCGTCTCAGTAAGACCCCTTGGATTCTTGTCGAGGTCCTTCTCACTCCAAACACAAACATTTAATAATAATAATAATAATAATAATACCTAAGTTTTATATAGCGCTTTTAAATAACTCAAAGACGCTTTACAAATAAATAAATAAATACAAATAAAGACATACAAGACAAGCAGACGACCAGGGAAGAGGTGGAATAATGAATGTGTGGGGAATGCCTGTTTGAAAAGGTAAGTTTTTAACTCTTTCTTAAATGAATGAAGTGAGTCAGAAGCACGGATGTGTGGGGGGAGAGTGTTCCAGAGGGTGGGGGCGGCTATGGCAAAGGCCCGGTCCCCCAAGGTACGGTGCTTGGATTTAGTAATGGGAGTGAGGAGGCTGGAGTTAGAGGATCGGAGGCAGGGGGAGGGGTGGTAGTACTGGAGAAGGTCAGTGAGGTATGGGGGGGCCAGGTTATTGAGGGATTTGTACGTGGTGAGCAGGATCTTGAAATGGATGCGCTGTTTTACGGGGAGCCAGTGGAGCTGTTGAAGGACAGGGGTGATGTGGTCTCTGGAGCGGGAGTAGGTGAGTAGCCGGGCAGCAGAGTTCTGTACGTATTGTAGTTTTTGTAGATGGGAGGAGGGAAGACCATACAGGAGGCTGTTACAGTAGTCGAGTCGTGAGGATATAAAAGCATGAATTAGGGTTTCAGCAGCGGATCTGGAGAGAGTGGGACGGAGGCGGGCGATGTTGCGGAGGTGAAAGAAGGCAGTTTTGGTGATGTGACGGATGTGGGGTTGGAAGGAGAGAGTCTGATCGAAGATGACGCCAAGGTTCTTGATCTGAGGGGAGGGGGTGACTGAGTGACCGTCTATGGAGAGCTTGAAGTCCTGGGCGGAGGGGAGGAGGGATTTGGGGCCGATGATGATGATGATTTCAGATTTGTTACTATTGAGTTTTAGAAAATTGGTGGTCATCCATGATTTTATTGCAGATAGGCAGGTGGTGAGGGTGGAAACAGTGGCAGCGCTGATTGTTTTGGTGGAAAGGTAGAGATGAACGTTTTTAAAAGTGTGTCAACAAGAAGTCCTGTATATCTTCTTTAATGTTACCTTCAATGGAAACGTCACTTTAACACAAAATCAGCTGAATCTGTTGCCATTGAAGCGTTACCACTATTTTATATATACATCATCTTTACATCAATATATGCGTCAGCTTTCTCTTAGTTTAGTAGGTAGGGATCATGTATAGTGAGCAGGTGGTCAGAGCAGATTCTAACATGCATAAATAATCACCCGCTCTTCATACAGTCTCCTCCCTGCTGTCGTAACCCCGCCCACAAAAGATGGCCGTGGGCCTTCTGTAAGGAAGTAGTGGCTTCCCAGCCAATCGGGGCGACGTAGTGGGGCCACCACTCAGCCAATCAGGACAGAGGGTTGGGGAGTAGCTCTGATTGGTCCGTGATAACGGGAACGAGGGGAATAATAACATTGCTTGATACAAAGGCGCTGGAAAACACAGAGATTTCACCATAATCTCAAATTACTTCACTTACAGGTGAGTACTGATTGGTGGTTTAACTTTTCCTCCAAACCCAGTAGAAAAAAAAGGACAATTTTTTACACCAACAGCAGCTTTAAATCAAATCACAATCCAGATTTTATTTACAGGACAATATTCAGATTGTGAGACGCCGTGTGTGAACACATCGTCCCTGGTGTTGCTTTTGCTGATGAAAAGTAAACACCAGTGTTTACAATGACCAATCAGACTCCAGCATTTAACAGCAGGGTAATAATGTCAGTCCAACAGGTAGGTTATGTAACATGCTGAGAATATTGCAGGATTCATCCGTTGAGTCACGGGCATGTGTATGTGTGTGTGTGTGTGTGTGTGTGTGTGTGTGTGTGTGTCGGTGACGTGAGGCTCTGTGGATTCACCGCCTTCAGACTACGCCGGCTTTCATTATCAGTCTGAGAAGCAGCAGCAGCAGATAGATGACTGAAATGAAAAGATAGACATGCAGAGCTCTCCTCTGAGGCTTTAATTGTCTCCAGAGTGCTTCAGAGACAATAATCAACACACAAAGACTCACACACACACACACAGTCCTACACACACAAACACAAACACTGATCTGTATGCTGCTGGCAGCGTGTCAGCTTCTGCAGCTTCACCTGCGCTCCTGTAATCTGCAGTGGAGACGGACAGCAAACAGAAAGTGCTTTCAATGATTTCATTCAGATAGTTTGTTTATGCAGAACAATAAAAGTGAAGAGCTCTTGATTTAATTAAAACCCCCGGCTGTAATAACAGCAGCTTAACACCGGGGACAGACAAAGCAGGATGAGTTTGGTGAGGCTAAACATGCCCTGTAGCAAAGTGACAGCGTTAGCTTCAGCTTAATGAACGCCGCCGCGCTCCGCTCTGTATTCCTGCAGCAAGGCCTCCACCCGCTGCAGCCGCTGAGTCCTGAATTAAGTCGCTCCTCGCTGAGGTCCGGCTGAATATTCTGGGAAACTTTGTGTGAATATTCATGGTCCTCAGAGGCTGGGCTTAAATAATTTTGGTGACCCCCCCTGACCTTTCTTGCTGGACCGGCATCCGGCCGAGAATCTCACTCCAACTTTATTTCTTGACCGCAGGAGGAGGAATACATTTCCTGAGAGTATGTCGACACTCAAACACCACAGCACATGAGGAAGTATTTACACAACCATGTTCAACATACTCTTCACTACAGCATCACTCATGTTTATTCACTTTGGTTTAGCACAGCCTGCACAGGTCTTACAAATTACCAAAGGTGGTGTCCAGAGGCAAAGAGCTCGGTTAATTTCATCCCACACTAACACTCAAAATTGTGACTATTTTGGACACATGCTCCTGAAATGTAATCTGTGCTACCTCAAAGTATATTTGATAGCATTTGTATGGATGTAAATATTTGTTTTGCAGCTTTCTTTTTAACCCATTGGTTTATTAAAGGTGACATATTCTGCTCTTCTTCATCAACATATATTGGTCTAAGAGGTCCCCAAAACAGGTCTTTAAAGTTTATGATCATAAAAACACTTTGAAATCACATTCTGGTCTGCCTGTAAACCCCTCTTTTTCAGTCCTGCTCAGAACAGGCTGTTTTCTGTGTCTGTGCCTTTAAATGAGAATGAGCTCTCTGACCACGCCCCCTCAGGAAGTGGGTGTGGCCTCGGACATCCAGCACGTTGATCTAATGTTTACATGTTGGCTGAATATACACGGCTGCTCACAGACCCGCGTTACTTCAACCCTCTGAATCTGATCCAGAATCTGATCCTGACGGAGAGGCGCCTGCAGCAGGACCTTTCTGAACCATTGGTCACAGATTTAGTGTTTCTTGTTGTTTTATTTGTCAGTATGTCGACGTGTGTCTTGGTACACAGCTACCAACACGTAGCTATGTGGCTATGCTAACTAGCGCTAGCACTTATCCATGATAAATAAAAATCATCCACTAGATCTTCAAATCTGCAGACGTGGGGAGTCAAAGCGACCTTTGTGTTTATTAAGACAGCCTACAACTAGCATGCCTCCCTCCTAAGCTCCTTGTTAGCACACATGTGTGCAGGGAATGAAAAACGGAGGAGGGGTTGAGTTGTATTTTATACAGTCTATGGGCTGAACAAGCTCCGAGCTCTGACTTCCTGTTACAGACCGGATGGCGTTGTGACGTATGAAAAACACTGAAAACTGAAACGGCTGGTTTCACACACATTTACAGAAAGGTGGAGAAATCAGAACAGGGGCAGAATGGAGTCTTTGACTTTTCAGGGGGTTTGTAGACAGGGACACAGATTTCAGGGAGAGAACCATTAAGAAGTTGTATGATATGTCACCTTTAATTGATTAATTGATTAATTGATCGTTAACATTTCAAAAAATCAATCATGGAAAATGCTTAAAATGTTCATTTTACCTTTTTATTTTCACCATGTAAGGTGAGATGGCAAAGTGCCTTCAGGATGTTTACTGACATTGTTTGTTTGTGGTTTTGTATCTTTAAGTGAATTCAATCATCGACTCTCAGACTTTCTGTCAGACGGGAACACTCTGCTTCTTCCACAGGACGAGAAAAGTTGAAGTTAAACTTTATTAATAAATTGACAGTTGTAAGCAGCGCGGTGTGCACTCAGGGATTATAAGAGACAGACAGAGACAGAGATAGAGACTGACTGCATCGCTGCACAGTAAGATGTATTTTCATCTCAAACTAGATTTCCAATCAGAGCCATCTGCCTGCCGAAGCCTCTTTTCTGTGTGTTTGGACTCATTTTGAAGAGCTCCGCTGCTCTGGTGTGAAACCCTCCTGCGTGGCGCCGGAGGATGACACACTCGCCTGGCTGTCGACGCACATCGCTGCTGGTGAACGCTGCCCCCAAACCGGGGGACTGGGTGAGGTTGATAAGAGTCCAGAATCTGAGAGGATCTTGTAAAACAAAGTAAGCTTGAGCTTCATGGTGTTTTTTTTCTGCTGCTTGATCACTAAAAGGAGGCGGGACTCCCTCGACCGTCTCAGCGGGCCTCTCCAGAAGCATCACTCCCCTTCCTCCTCCTCCTCCTCATTTCTTTGATGAAGAGGACGTGGATCAGCAATCAGGGCACCAAACATAGCGTGACCCTGCAGACTGCACATGACAAACACACACAAACACACACACACACACAGCCTCCAGTGTCTCCCAGGCCTTCCTAATCCTCCCATTCGTTCCGTTTTTTCCAGGCGGGCAGCGAAGTGCTCGCGCTCCGACACATCAAAGCAGCACTGAAACACTTCCTGTGGATGCGTGTGAGACTCAGAAAGCCGATAAGGTGAGTGCATGTTGCATGTAAATGCTTGTGATGTGTTATGTTTGTAGACAGCTTGGACACGCAGCAGTGAAACACACACATGCGTGCACGAAAAGCACACATTCACGCCAACACAGCGCCGAGTGTCTCTGCTGGCCCACAGCGGAGAGCGAGCTGAATCACAGCGTTGGGTAAATGTTGATTCTGTATCAATTATCACTCAGTTTGGGATTCACAGTGTCAGCCTCCTGCTGCTCTTTACCAGGCAATTCAATGTAGGAGATCATTTCACACAGAATCCATCCAACCAATCACAGAGCTATACTCGTATCTTAGAAATCCAGTCTGGTTGTAATCTCTGTTTTTATTCCTTTAAACCTCTCCATCCACCCAGCTTCCTCCTCATTCTCTGGTCGTCTGCCTTCACGCCATAAAAACCTGGATGACATCTAAACTCCTCAAACTCAACAGTACAAAGACGGAGCTCATGGCTGTGGCCCCCGAGCCGCTGCTCAGGAAGGTTGGAGATCTCCTCCTCCATGTGGATGGCTGTTCCATCTCCTCATCTCCTGAGTCGCAACCTGGGTGTCATTCTTGGGTGCCTCCACCCTCATCAAATCAGTCACAAAGTCTGCCTTCTATCACCTCAAGAACATCTCCTGTCTGCGTCCATCTCTCTCTGATTCAGTTGCCCAGACCCTCATCCACGCTTTCATTACCTCCTGGCTGGATTACTGCAATGGAGTCCTGTTTGGGGTACCCAGCAAGGCCCTGGACCGGCTCCAATATGTGCAGAACTCAGCTGCCAGGGTTCTCACACACACCAAGCCCTGGCAGCACATCAACCCCACTCTCATTCACCTCCACTGGCTCCCTGTAAAATACCACATCACCTATAAGCTCCTCCTCCTCACCTACAAATCCCTGCATACCCGCGCCCCCCCCCCAATACCTGGCTGACCTCCTCCACCAACACACTCCATCCCGGATCCTAAGGTCTTCAGACCTGGGTCTCCGCTCCATCCCCCGGACTAAGATGCGGACCTTCAGGGACAGAGCCTTCAGTGTGGCAGCCCCTACTCTGTGGAACTCTCTCCCTCCTGACATCCGCAGCGCCCCAACCCTGGACGGTTTTAAGAAAGCAATCAAAACTCACCTTTTCCTCAAGGCCTTTCCCCATTAGACCTACCCCCCAGACCCCCTACCTGACCCTGTGAGGTGACCCTGGGTTTCTTGAATGGCGCTATATAAATATCAGTTATTATTATTATTATTAAAGAAAGAAATACTGACACCAGTTTTTAAAGGTTCAACAGACGACTTCGAGTCACTGTATCTTCTTTTACTCATCACCTTTAAAGGAGCCGGGTTTGCTCCAGGTTGTTTGGTAAACCCAGCGTGGGAAAGTCCTCAGTTTTACATCCTGAGGAGGGACCAGATAAAGGCTCTAAAAGTCGGTTTGTTCCATATTGTATAGTAAAAATAGAAAAGCATGTAAGGCCTGCTTGTAACGTCACATTCAAGCTAAAAAAATAAGGACTTAAACAAGTGAGCAAAGATGAATCTGGTTATGTGGAATAGAATCTGGACTGAAGGCCAACCTAGCTTCATTTTCAAAAAGGATGACATCATGTGTTGATCTTACTAACAAAAACGTAGGATTTAGGCCGATTATAAAAAAAAGTATAAAAAATATGATTTATTTCTTTTTAATGATTTAATGACATTAACATAAGAATTCAGATTTTAAAGTCTGAATTTTAAAAGACTCCAAAAAAAATTTGATTTTTTTTCCTTTTCTTTTTTTTACTGGCTCAACCTCCAAAATGTGTTTTTCAGTGTCCTTAAATATCAGAAAAACAAAATCAGATAAATATAATTTTAATAAGATAAATATGAGAAAAGTAAATCATTACATTAAAATCAATACAATACCAGAAATATGAAATAAAATCATTCAATTAAAATTAATAAAATACAATAAGTTAAATATCAGAATAATAAAACAAAATCAGTGAATATCAATTTAATAAAATCATTACAATAATAATAAAACAAAATCTGATAATGATCAATTCAATAAAATAGAATCATTACAATAATAATAAAATAAAACTATTACAATATTAATAAAATAAAATCATTACAATATTAATAAAATAAAATCATTACAATATTAATAAAATAAAATCATTACAATATTAATAAAATAAAATCATTACAATATTAATAAAATAAAATCATTACAATATTAATAAAAAAAATCATTACAATATTAAGAAAATAAAATCATTACAATATTAATAAAATAAAATCATTACAATATTAATAAAATAGAATCATTACAATATTAATAAAATAAAATCATTACAATTCAATAAAATAAAATCATTACAATATTAATAAAATAAAATCATTACAATTCATAAAACAAAATCAGATAAATATCAGAAAAATAAAATAAAACATTACAAAAAAATCCATAAAATTAAATCTGATAAATACCAGAAAAAATGAAATGAAATAGAATCAAAAATTAAATAAAAATGATGCCAAAATAATGGTTATAATGGTGATAATGACGTCCAGGACTAAAAATAAATGACTCCCAGTTAAAAGCCAGATGAATAAGTTAAGTCTTAAGTTTACTTGTAAAAACTACATCAGTCTCAAACACCAAGTCTTGTTCCGGATGAAAGTCCAGTGATTCAGATATGATGAGAGCGTTGTGATCCTGGAGACTGAGCAGTAAAAAGAGAGTGATTTTGGACAGAGCTTATGATCAGGTAAAGGTGTGGAGCCTGTGTATATCGTCTGAATCATGGCAGTGATTGGAGTTAAGTGTTCACAGGTGAGCACGGGTCAGCACACGCTGCGGGATCCGGTCTTCTCGTCTCTATGAGCTGAATGCCCGGCGGACTCTCTTGTGCTAAAAGCTGAAATGTTCTCTGACTGCCGGTTCCTGTGGATAATAACGGAGGTGAACAAACATCACATGAAGCGTTTTCTCAGGTCAGCTAAACACCGTCCCCTCGGTGCCGCTCTGACCTGAAGGACGTCCACGCTGAGACTTCATTCATCTGTAATTGCTCACCCACGTTATGTCGTGATGACCTTTGACCCGCTGGCATTCAGAGCTGACACGCTGGTACTTTATGTTACAGACTGCTGCTCCGTCAGTTCGTCATTATGGGGAACGTACAGAGTGGTTTATTACCGTACGGTCATTTACAGAGAGATCCGTCATACTGAGAGTCTGCTGCTCCAACGGAAATACAAACAGTCGTACATTATTATGGTCAGAGCAAGAAAAGGAGCCAGGAACTCATCCTACAATATTTAACCTTCTTTAAGTATTCGCTCACCCATCCAAATGATCAGAATCAGGTGTCCTAATCACTTGGCCTGGCCACAGGTGTATAAAATCAAGCACCTAGGCATGCAGACTGTTTTTACAAACACTTGTGAAAGAATGGGTCGCTCTCAGGAGCTAAGTGAATTCCAGCGTGGAACTGTCATAGGATACCACCTGTGCAACAAATCCAGTCGTGACATTTCCTCGCTCCTAAATATTCCACAGTCAACTGTCAGCTTTATTATAAGACAATGGAAGAGTTTGGGAACAACAGCAACTCAGGCACGAAGTGGTAGGTCATGTAAACTGACGGAGAGGGGTCAGGATGCTGAGGCGCATAGTGCAAAGAGGTCGCCGACTTTCTGCACAGTCAATTGCTACAGAGCTCCAAACTTCATGTGGCCTTCAGATTAGCCCAAGTACAGTACGCAGAGAGCTTCATGGAATGGGTTTCCATGGCCGAGCAGCTGCATCCAAGCCATACATCACCAAGAGCAATGCAAAGCATCGGATGCAGTGGTGTAAAGCACGCCGCCACTGGACCATAGAGCAGTGGAGACGCGTTCTCTGGAGTGATGAATCACGCTTTTCCATCTGGCAATCTGATGGACGAGTCTGGGTTTGGAGGTTGCCAGGAGAGCGGTACATTTCGGACTGCATTGTGCCAAGTGTGAAATTTGGTGGAGGAGGAATTATGGTGTGAGGTTGTTTTTCAGGAGCTGGGATTGGCCCCTTAGTTCCAGTGAAAGGAACTTTGAATGCCTCAGGATACCAAACCATTTTGGACACTTCCATTCTCCCAACCTTGTGGGAACAGTTTGGAGCGGGCCCCTTCCTCTTCCAACATGACTGTGCACCAGTGCACACAGCAAGGTCCATAAAGACATGGATGACAGAGTCTGGTGTGGATGAACTTGACTGGCCTGCACAGAGTCCTGACCTGAACCCGATAGAACACCTTTGGGATGAATTAGAGCGGAGACTGAGAGCCAGGCCTTCTCCACCAACATCAGTGTGTGACCTCACCAATGAGCTTTTGGAAGAAGAATGGTCAAAAATTCCTATAAACACACTCCTCAACCTTGTGGACAGCCTTCCCAGAAGAGTTGAAGCTGTAATAGCTGCCGACATCATATTGAACCCTATGGGTTAGGAATGGGATGGCACTTAAGTTCATATGTGAGTCATGGCAGGTGAGCGAATACTTTTGGTAATATAGTGTACATCTGATTGTTTAAAAGTTTATCACAAATTATCTTATTTGGTGACCTAATTTAATATTTTAATCAAGAGGATTTTATTCTTTTTTAGGTAGTATCACTGGCAGAATTTTATCATTTGATGTTACACTTGGATATTTTTAAAAATGTATATTTCAGATTTCTGATTGTTTTAATATTCCCCCAAAAAATCCTTATGTATTTGTATTATTATTATTATTATTAATATTATTATTATTATTATTATTATATTTCCATATAGTTTAGTTTTGTTATATAGTTTAAAATATAATTTATGACTAAAGGTTGGAAGAGTAAAGAGTTGGTTCCCTTTAAATCCTCCTGTATCCCGGGTTTGTCTTCTAAATTGTGTTCCCGCAACCTCCTGTGTTAAAATATCAAGCCTATGCAGAAGTGTTAAAAACTGCAGTTCCTTGAGCGTCCACTAGAGGCTGGCTGCAGAAACACAGGAAACCACATACACACTCATTCAAAGAGACAATCTTTACAGCAGAAATAAACATGTTTACAGCCTGGTACAAAAAACAGATCAGGTCTGAACGGCTCATTTCTCTATCTGACCACCACACTGTACTGGGTGAATTTATTATATTAAGATATTAAACTTATAAGTTTTGCCCAAATAAGGGCGTGGCTGACTTGATTGACAGGCGGGATCACTGTAGCTGTTAGCGAGGAGGCTAAAGGCCCGCCTCTTTACCTCACACTAGCTCGGACGCAGTTTAGTTGAGTCCAGCATTTCCAATATGGCAGCCGCCGATGATCGGCTTCAAAACAGCACTTCACAGATGCTACGTACGTTTTTAAATACTCTATGGTGTGAGCCCAGGAGGTCAGAAATCCTACGGTCAGAGAAGCAGAAAAGGAAATGTGATAATAGGAGGAGGAAACCTTCGCAGAGGTTCCAGTGGACATCAGCTTTGAGGATTGACTTGAGTTTGCAGCATCATCCAGACTCTGAGTTTGAAGTATTGATCTCTGACTGAACGGTTAATCTGAGGCGACCAGAGAAACACTGGAGTGCATTATTGACTTGATTAATGCAAAATGTTTCCACTTTAAATCCTCCGACGGCTTCGTTCCTGTCAATAAGGAATGTCAGTCTCATTACGCGGGGCTTCTTCACCACGCCGCGTGTTACCTGTGATTTCAGAGAGAGAGAGGGCTCAGGGTCACGTCGTGCTCCACTCCTCCTCTTAGACTTTTCCTTTTAATAGTTTTGCTGCAGAGCGGAGAAAAAGCCGGTTGTTATGTAACCTGAATGAGCGTGGAGAACGAGTCCCATTAAAGGTTTTTACAGCTCTTTGAAGCGCGGCGGCATCTTTTCAGTCAAATCTTTCTGCTGAATGCAGACGTGTTTTAGCTGAGTGATGGTGGCAGGTCGTTTTGAGGGATTGGATTTTGCTTTTCAGAAGTTGTTCAAAGGCTTTGAGAAAAGAAAAAGGAAGTAAGCCTCCACACAAATAAACTGTGTACCAAAGCTAGAGGCAGGATTACTGCAGCTGCATGCAGTCATGGGGGATAAATGGAAAATTTAAGGTTTTAGTGGAGTGTCAAAGCACCTGTATACGGACACATTTTCACTTTCTGGTTAACGTTATGTTTGGGTGATAAATTCTGTCAGAGCTTCTCAAAATGTCCTCGCTCACAGACATCGCTTTAAAGCAACCGGGAACCCAAATCCACAAAGCTTCAAGAACTGGAGTCTAAAAAGTGTTGGACACTTTTGTTGTAATCCAAAACACAAAAACATCAAAGTTTCAATACAGTGTTCACGTTTTCAAGATACATGCCGTCATTTCTTTGTTTTCTACATCTCCCAAAGTGCTGCCCCTCATCCTGTTACGATGACTCTCACTTCAACAGAAGACTACATCACACAGAGGCTCCACTCCGGCTGATTTCCATGAGATTTACATCATTTAAGTTCGCTGAAATATCAACATCATGATGCAGAGTCGTCAAAAGTAGTCAAAAGAGGTTTACGAAGTACGGTTAGCTCTGACCTTCTTCACGGAATGTTCCATTTGTTCTAGAACTCTGACATCAAAGACAGCATTCTGACATCATCAAAGACAGAATTCTGACATCATCAAAGACAGAATTCTGACATCATCAAAGACAGAATTCTGACATCATCAAAGACAGAATTCTGACATCATCAAACAGAATTCTGACATCATCAAAGACAGAATTCTGACATCATCACAGAATTCTGACATCATCAAAGACAGAATTCTGACATCATCAAAGACAGAATTCTGATATCATCAAAGACAGAATTCTGACATCATCACAGACAGAATTCTGACATCATCAAAGACAGAATTCTGACATCATCACAGAATTCTGACATCATCAAAGACAGAATTCTGACATCATCACAGAATTCTGACATCATCAAAGAATTCTGACATCATCAAAGACAGAATTCTGACATCATCAAAGACAGAATTCTGACATCATCACAGAATTCTGACATCATCAAAGACAGAATTCTGTAATTCTGTCTTTGATGATGTCAGAATTCTAGAACACCTGCTGTTGCTCTCCATACAGACTGTTCTTCCTGCTGACACCTGATTGGTCGATACTCCTCAGACTATGAACGTCCTACAAACAGATCCCAGGGTCATTGTTTATCGTAGTAAGATTACTGCAGACCTAAATCCAGTTTCGTCAGCACGTATTCTACATTTTTAAGACAAACATTTGAATACAGAAGAGAAGAGAGTGAAATCACTGTCCTTATACACTTCCTCATTTCCTTTCCTACCTCCTTTTAACTTTCCTTACTCCCAGTTCCACTTTCCCTTCTTATCCTCTTCTGTTCCTTTTCTTCTTCCTGTTCTTGATTTAGTTCTTTCTACCACCTATCTTTTTTAAACTTCCATCACATGTATCGGCCTCCTTCCTACCTTCCTTTCCTACCTCTTCATATTTCATCTCCTTTGCACCTTTCCTTTATTCTTAAAACCTCTTTAATTTCCCTCCACCTCAACATAATGTCCTTTTCTTTCTTTCCTTCTTTTCCTTTTACTTCCTCCAACTTTCCTCAACACAAAACACACAGCGAGGTGAGTCGTGAAGTTTCCTCCAGTTTGAATCGTTGCAGTTCATTTCTGTTAAAGACGAGACGTTGGTGTTTTGTTTTTTTTAGCTCTGACCTTCTTCATGGAATGTTCCATTTGTTCTCAGAATTCTGACATCATCAAAGACAGAACTCTGACATCATCAAAGACAGAATTCTGGAATTCTGTCTTTGATGATGTCAGAATTCTAGAACAGCTGCTGTTGCTCTCCATACAGACTGTTCTTCCTGCTGACACCTGATTGGTTGGCCATTACTACTCAAAATACGAACCCTACTGTTGACCTAAAGAGGAGGCGGGCTTCTGGCCTCTTCACTAACAGCTACAGGGTGCCCACCTGTCAATCAAGTCGGCCACGCCCCTTAAAATTCTAAACTTGCTATCTGTGTGCCGATAGAGAAATGAGCTGTTCAGTTTTTTGAACCAGGCTGTAAACATGTTTGTTTCTGCTGTAAAGATCGGCTCTTTGAATGGGTGTGTATGTGGCCTCTGGGGCTTTTGGAGCCCTAGTGGACACTCAAGGAACTGCAGTTCAGCACTTCTACAAGCCTTCTTATCTCAGGACTGGAGGTTGCGGCTCGTGCAGCAGAATCAGTCCTGACTTTGTTCACTTCACATTTTTCCTCTTCCAGCTCTGGTCTCTCCATCTTCATCCTCTCCTCCTCTCTCACCTCTGACTTCATCCCCAAAGAGACCGAACATCAGAGAACTTCTTCCTCTGACTCCAGATTGGATCTCTCTCCGTTCGGGACTGATTATCCGCTCACCCCGCTCTGCTTTCATGTGTTAATATCATGTTAATTCACTATTAATATTCCAAATTCTCTCAAATTTGACTTACAGTCTGTTCAAAGTTTAATTTAATCTCCTCAATAGTTTATACGTCTAAACTCGTGACCCTGACAGCCGGCTCATTTACACTCTGATAATTAGATTTCAGCCAGATTTAACAGAAACTCAGAGAGTAGCAGTCTTTAATCTGATTATCTTAATGTCAGGGAGGTTATAATCAGATTAACACAGAGACAGATCTCTGCTCGGGCCTTTCTTCTTCTCTGGTTGTTGTTACGGCGGAGGGCGGAGGTCGGAGGTCGGCCTGACTGGAGAAATGAGGGATTTCTTCAGAGTTAGAGGAAGTGAAAGAGAGCTCAGATTTTACAGTCTGTATCTTTAGTTTTCTGGATTTGTGCACAAAAGAGAGATTCACATGTAAGATCTGTTTCCTGCAAACTCTGGGATGGACGAAGAAGAGTTGAGAGAAAAAGAAACAAAGCAGTGAAACCACCAGAGGATATAAATGCATCCCGTCTCATTAAATGCAAAACGCCTGACCCCGATATGTGAACATTGCTCCATACATACATGCTGTATGTACGTTTATTAAAAAGCACATCATTTGAATTGCAGGAGCGCTGGGCTGCAACAGCAACACCAGCTTCACAGTCCATCAACCGACATCAGAAGAGCGACCGTTCGGTACAAACACACATTTGTGTCCACATGTCCTTGAATAATAACAGCATCAATATTCAATGTTTCCATTACCGCCGGCAGCGGCGAGCTCCGAGTCTCCGAAGCAGCGGCGGTGTCCTGAGAGGACGAGAGAGAGAAACACTGTGTTACATTTAATTTCATGGAAAACACTCATGTGATTTCTTTTTTTCCATTTTCATTTAGGGCGATACGGACGGACGGACGACGCGGCATGTTTGATTCATGGAAGCGAGCCGGAGGAGATCAAAGTGTGAGTTTCACTGAGAACCAACATGAGAGAGAGTTTTATTACTCCTCAGGTCTGCAGATTAATTTAACAAACTGGAACAATTTCAGTTCTCAGAACCGTACCTTCATCTGAAATCATGTTAGGAAGTTAAAGCTGGGGTTGGTGTTCAGATTCAGATCCTCTTTTTGTTCTCCTGGTTAAATGATCTTTCTGTCCTGATGGTAATCAATACATAATGTGTTCTTAACAAAGAGGTAAAAGAAGCTGCTATCTACAGCCGGAGTAAACCTGGGAACACACCAACCAATCACCATTAGGGTCCAATTTATCAAACCAATCAGATCCTGTCCAGCCGTTCTGCCCGCCTCCTGCAGAGCGTACATGTCCCCGGCGTTCACTCCCCGTCTCCTGCCTCTGCTTCCCCTGACTCTACTTCCTGCCCCTCTCGCTCCACCTCGGACCTGTCCCCTCTGACCCCATGAGGGGCTTTGCTCAGGACTGTAGTCCGGATCAGAGTCTAAAAAGCTCTCACCACGGGGGCTCTGACAAGCAGAAGACTTAATGACATTTAGTAAGTCCTACAGAAATGTAGATGTACTGTAGCGTCCGTCATGAAGAACTTCTCCTCTTGTCTCTCCTCTCTCCCGCTCACACACTCTACACCTCTCCTGATGCCTTCACTGACTGTCAACACTGTAGGAATTAAGAACATCTACACTGAACATGTTTAACAAACAGTAGAGCTGTTACAGTGTTATATATGTGTTATAACTTTCCTCCTGATATCGTGTCACCATGACAACTGGATAATGCTAGCATGATAGTTGTGAGTGCTAACAGCAGCCATGTTTGTTTGTGTTTTTAACTTTCACTATGAGAATGTTTTGGTGAGGACCGGTTTTGAATCAGTCACCATCATATGGTCGCGGGGGCGCCGCTTTGGAGGAGCTTTGAGGGGAGGAGTTAGACAGAGTCCTGAGGACATGCTATGTTCAAACTCAAGCTAGTTTTCCGTGACTACCAACCCTTTAACTTTTGATGCCAGCATTGGTAGGAATTCACAAAGACTTGATTATGATATCATTCCCCCCCCTCTCATTTCCTCCCCGTGCATTTTGCTCTTGTTTTGCGTCTTTCCCCTGAAGACGAGCTGTTAGCATCACATCTCTACTGCTGCTTGCTCTCAACCTCAGGGAGCTCAGATCTGTTCACATAGAGCTGCACAAGGAGGAGACACCTCTTGTGGTGGGTTGAAGACCAAAAGGCCTTGGAATTACTCGTGTACGTTCACTTCAAGAGGAAAAAACTCCCACAGGACTCTGAAATTGGAAGTAAACGTTGGACCCATCGCTCCCATGATAGAGGATGTACAACAGGAGTCAAGGATCCGGACCAAAGGTTCACTCCAGGATGTAAAAGTGTTGTCAAAGTTGTCGGTCTGAGACGAGTATGGCACTCCCGATTAACCAAAACATTCCTGCAGCTGGGAGGTTTTTAATAATCTCCCTGAATGTGATTTTTCAGTCTGTTTTTATCTAAAGCTGCCTCCTGAGTTTCATTATTCATTCATCAGTCTTCTGAGGGGTGAGTGGGGGTGTATTCGGAGGGTTGGTAATCATAAACCATGTCAGGATAAATACACGAGTGCATTCACTTTGCAAATGAGGCAGCTCTCTCCCTCTCCGCCTTCCTCTGCCTCTCTCTGAGCTAATGTTTGCTCGGCCCGGCTGATTGATGACACGCTGATCTGCAGCCTCTCATCAGTGTGAATATGAGGAGCTTCACATTCTGACCACAGCAAATAAAGTAAATAAAGCAGAGCCGAGCTGTCACTTCTGCTCAGATAGCATCGTTCAATATGCTGCAGGAGGAGGAGGAGGAGGGGGAGGGGGAGTAGGAGGAAGAGGAGGGGGAAGAGGAGGGGGAAGAGGAGGAGGAGGGTAATTTCAGCTCATTTCAGCTGGAGAAGCTACACTCCTGAAATGAAAAAGTATCAACATGAGTGAACACTCGAGTCAGACTGAAAAATAAAGATGATTCTGCCAAAGTGAAGGAGTCGCAGAGTGCGTCCCAGTTACATCCTCGACTATAACGACGTGTAGAATCACTGAGAGGTGTGCACTCGCACTATCTGCTCAGGATTAGCATCACCTGATGACCTACAACATCAGTACAAACCATCAGAGGTCACCAGGTCATACTGATCCTGTACAATAGGACTCTTGGGGCTCAGAATCAGGTGTTACGCAGACGACACCCTGATTTATCTAATGCATACCACAAACGATTACCCACAGGCGTTAGCTAGCTCAGCTTTAAGCATCCCTTCAGTTAAAGACAAAGCAGGAAGTGTAAATATCTGAGACGTCGCTCACACTGCAGGCAAGAGATCCGGATTTGAGTTTTCTGCTCATAGACGACTCAGATCTGACTTTTCTAAGATGATCTGAACACAACAGGTCGGGTGGAATCTAATCTTTCAAAATCAGACTAGGTCGTCTTTAAATCGTGCTCAAGTCTGATCTTTGCATCCTTCAACTTTGACCTCACTCTTGAGGAACTGTCGCTCAAGAGTAGGCTCCAAACTTTCCTTTTTGATAAAGCTTATAGTTAGAGCTGGATCAGGCTTGGACCAGGTCTTAGTTATGCTGCTATAGGCTTGGACTGACACACTGGGATCCTGTCTTTCCCTCTCTCTCCTCTCTCTGCCTGTCTCTCACTTTAACTCTTCCTGTCCCATTAAAGTTACTAACCATAGACCTTTCTGGAGTCCCTGAGCTCCCTTGTCTCGTAGGTTCCTCTGGATCTCTGCTGTAGATTCCTTTTTTGGGGTCTGTTATTCATCCTTTCTTTCTTTCTTTCCTTCTTTTTTTCATCCCTGTTTTCTGTCTTTCTTTTTTATTCTTTCTTGCATTCATTTGTTTTTTCTTTCTGTTCTTCTTTCTTTCATTCCTCTCTTCTTCCTGTCTCTCTTTAATTTATTTTTCCTTTCATTCCTTCTTTCCTGTCGTCCTTTCTTTCTTTAATTCCTTTGTTTTCTTTATTTCTTTCTTCCTTCCTTCCTTTCTTTCTTTCCATGTTTCTTCATCCTTTTTTCTCCTTATCCCGTCCTTTCCTTCTATCCATTCCTTCACCATTTCTTCTCCTCTTTTTCTTTCTTCTGGTCTCCCTCTCTTCTCTCTTTTCATAGACCTTTCTGGAGTCCCTGAGCTCCCTTGTCTCGTAGGTTCCTCTGGATCTCTGCTGTAGATTCCTTTTTTGGGTCTGTTGTTCATCCTTTCTTTCTTTCTTTCTTTCTTCTTTATTTCATTCCTCCTTTCATTCCTTCTTTCTTTCTTTCTTCTTCTTTCTTTCATTCCTTCTTTCTTTCCTCCTTTCTTTGTTTCTCATTCATTCCTTTTCCCTTGTATTCCTTCTGTCCTGCTGGCCTTTCTTTCCTTCTTCATTTCTGTCTTTCTCTCTTTCTTTCCATATTTCTTCTATGTCTCCTTTTCTCTCCCCGTCCTTTCCTTCTATCCTTCCCTTCACCATTTCTTCTCCTCTTTTTCTTTCTTCTGGTCTCCCTCTCTTCTCTCTTTTCTTAGACCTTTCTGGAGTCCCTGAGCTCCCTTGTCTCGTAGGTTCCTCTGGATCTCTGCTGCTGTGGACGTGGTCCAGACTCCAGCTGCTACAACTACTACTATCCGTCTCCCCACTATCATCTCTCTCTCTCTCTTCATCTCCCTCTATCCCTCTCTCCAACACGGTCTCAGCAGATGTGTGTCTAACATGAGTCTGGTCCTGCTGGAGGTCCTTGCCACTGTAACTTGCTAAACCTCGGGGCGTTTATCTATGCTAATCATAGGACGTGGCATTTCTGCTGTTTGAGAACCGTTCATAGACTTCTCTCAGAATCCTCCTTCAGAGTAAAATCTGAAGATGTTGTTGAATGAGGCTCGGTGTGTTCTCCCTGCAGCCGTTAGTCCAGCAGGGACGGCCTCTCCTGGTCCAGCAGCATCAGTTTGCTCTCTCTCTCTCGGCTCTCGGCTGCTCGGCTCTTTCATGGTGTTCTGCTGCTGCTGCCGGGCTCAGATGTTGGCAGCCTGCGTTGTGCCGTGTTTCAGCTTTTTCAGCTTGTCTCAGCCTGCAGGTGAAGTGTCGGGGCGGCCGCTCTCTCCCTTTTTTTTTTAACGGCACCATCAGCATTACATGAGGTGTGTTTGTGAAGCGTGGGATTTTTCAGCCTTGTGTTTCTGTTTCACCTCCAGCCTGAACCGCTGCTCACAAATTATTCATGCGGTGTCACGTCAAGGAGCTGCTGCTGCTGCTGCTGCAGCGTCTGCCTGCGGGGACAGCAGCGGTGTGCGAGCGAGAGTATCATGTATATTATGCAAGCCGGGGCATTGTGTGAGACTGTGTGTTATGCCAGCATGTGTGTGTGTGTTGTAATTCCCACTCCAAATCAAAGTCCCTGACAGCTGCCTTAATGCCGGCTGCCTCTCAGGTGATGAAGGGCCCGCTGCTCGTCGCTGCGAATACCTCCATCACCGCCATCCTCCCCCTCCTCTCCCCTCCTCCCTGTTGACGGCGAATCAATCACTCCGTCCGCTCGCCACTCGGTATCCCTGACACCGGCATGTATAATTAAAGTTTATTCCCCCGGACCTCCCAGCTCAGCTCCTTCTGCACCAGCGCATAAGAAGAAGATAAATATGAAACGGGCATTCATATTTCAAAAAAATCTGAGTGGAAGTGGGGACACCGGGCTTCTGCAGGGGAGGCCTCCGATTGGTGGAGCTGATCCCTGGGATAAACGGCGTTTAACTCAGAGAGGCTGCCACCTTCATGCATAAACATCAACTCTTAACATCCAGAAATATAACCAGAGTCTCCTGAGAGTGAAAAAGTTCTTATTCTGGGGAGGAAATTGACGTCAAATCACAAGTTTGGAGTTTGGAGGAAAAGAAATTGAGTAAGGATCCGCTATCATCTCCATCTTAAGGTCTGATTCACAAAGCATGTGGTGCTTAAGATATGCAAGCACAAAAACCACCACAAACTTCTGCAGCTCTGCGCCGCGTGCTCTTGTTTTGTGTCTTATTGTAGCTAAAATGAGCTGTTAGCATCTCCTCTCTGTGCTGTGCAGAGCTGCTCTGTGCGCTCTCCTCATAATGGGGCTAATTTCCATCTACATGCATGATGAGCTGGATGATGACTGATGTTCATCATCATCGTCATCGGCGGACACTCGGGGTCGAGTATGTCTGTCCTCCTTCTTGGTCCTTGTGGGTCTTCAGGTGGGCAAAGAGGCCGATCCTGGACCCGCATATTTTGGGGCAGTATGGACATGGGTGGGCAGTGGCGATTGTGGGTTTGGGTGGGACCTTCTTGGTGGAAGCGATCTCCTTTCTGCGTCTGCGCTTGTCTTCTGCGGCACTGTGGAGATCGGCATTATACTGTGCAGCTCCATCTCAGACAAGTCGTCTCCAGGCGGCCATGTTTGATGCTGTGGCCTCCCAGGTCTTAAGGCCTCCCAGGTCTGAAGGCCTCCCAGGTCTGAAGGCCTCCCAGGTCTGAAAGCCTCCCAGGTCTGAAGGCCTCCCAGGTCTGAAGGCCTCCCAGGTCTTAAGGCCTCCCAGGTCTCAAGGCCTCCCAGGTCTCAAGGCCTCCCAGGTCTGAAGGCCTCCCAGGTTTGAAGGCCTCCCAGGTCTGAAGGCCTCCCAGGTCTTAAGGCCTCCCAGGTCTGAAAGCCTCCCAGGTCTTAAGGCTGTGGCCTCCCAGGTCTGAAGGCCTCCCAGGTCTGAAGGCCTCCCAGGTCTGAAAGCCTCCCAGGTCTGAAGGCCTCCCAGGTCTGAAGGCCTCCCAGGTCTGAAAGCCTCCCAGGTCTCAAGGCCTCCCAGGTCTTAAGGCCTATGTGGCCCTTCTTGAGGTTTGCTTTGATGTTATCCTTGTACCTTTTCTTTTGACCTCCTGGGGCACGCTTTCCTTGAGCAAGTTGTGAGTAGAGGACTTGTTTGGGAAGGCGGGGTCAGGCATCCAAATCATGTGTCCAGTCCATCTGGTGCTGATGTTGGGCGATGATGGTGGAGATGCCAGCCTCCTCCAGGACGCTGGTTGGTGTTGGTCCCTCGATCCTCCCAGGTTATCCTGAGGATTCTCCGGAGGTACCTCTGATGGACGGCCTCAAGTGCTCTCAAGTGCCTGCTGTATGTGGTCCAGGCTTCTGAGCCATACAGGAGAGTGGGGAGCAGTACCGCTTTGTAGACCAGGATTTTGATCTTTGGCTGGAGGTCGCGGTCCTCAAAGACCAGTCTTGAGTATGCCCCGCTGGCACAGCTAAGACTGTGGTGTTCCTCTTCATCAATGGTGGCTTTAGATGACAGGAGGCTACCAAGGGATGGGAAGTGGTCCAAATTTTCCAACCTGTTTTTTCAGTGGAGATGTTTGGGGGGGTAGCTGATGGAGGATTTGAGTCTTTTGCACAATGCTTGTCATGGGTAAATAATAATGGTCTTATCCTTAAAAAACTATCAATCAATACAACAGAGTCCATGTTTGAACTTATGTTGTCCTTTCTTTGCATCCAGAGAAGGTTCATTTTCAGAGTCAGAGGTTAAACCCAATCAGCAGCACGTCGCTGCAAACAGAGGATTAAACATCACCTGCTCCTTAAAGGTGTTTGAGTGTTTTTATTTCTGCACCCTAAAACTTTTAAAACTGATCCCACCTCCTGAAAAAAAAGAAAAGACACTGAAAAGAGGAATGTATTTGTCCTCCTGGTTTATCGTTTCTTTATTTTTAGACAATCAGAGCTCTCTAAAGTCAAACACACTTCCTGCTGCAGACGCTCTGAAAACTTTTAACTGTGTTTAGTTCAAAGGAGACGTTGTTTATCTCCCTGATCCTCCTTCATCATCTCCTGTTTGTCTTCAAAACATCCACAATCATCTTAAACCCAGAGCTCTGCACGCCATCGCCGCCTTAATGATGCTTCCTCCTGCTCCTGCTCCTCGCACTCAGATGACACTGAGGGCTCACAGCCCGAGACGGGAGGGAGCAAAAGAGAGAGAGAGAGAGAGAGCGTGGAGTCAGGTGAGAGAGAGTCTTTGATGGATATTAACACACGCAGGCTGAGCCGGGTTAATCCTGCTTTTTGTTGGAGGAGTTCAGAGCTGACGAGTCGGACGATAACGTCAGCCGAGAGGAAACTTCAAAGGTTGTGGACTCGGACGCCTCCTGATCCGCCTGCAGAGACGATAACACACACAAAGACTCTGAGACGACGGCGGGGACAGTGACCCGCCGTGACCCCTCCCGGCAGAAACACACGGATACAGGACAGACGCTGAATAGATGACATTTGAATTCACAGGAGCTGAAGTCACATCACTCAGCCCGCTCGTTTTTCACTTTCATACTCAACGATGGAGCAGCTGTTTGTTTCAGGGAGAAGTCCACAAGACCACAAGATGACACCGACAACGTTGTTCCATCACACACTCCTGTGATCCACTTGGTTTAATACCTCCTGAACATCGGTCTTCTCTGAGCCTGATAGTGTGAATGCGTCTCTGTCAGCTCCCGGTGTTCCAGTCTGAAGAGTGACCCTGTAAACTGGAGACCTTCAGCTGAACGTGTCAGTGTTTGTGGAGTTTACAACAGCTGTTGAAACACAGAAGGAGTCCTTGGGAATGCAGACTAGTTTAGTTTTTATTCTCCAACAGGGTCGCTCTTTAAACTGGAACACCAGTCATTCTCTGATGTTGCTTTTAAAATCCGTCTTCTAGCTTTGAGTCGAGCGTTTCAGACGTTTTGAATCCTCTTTGTCTCTTGAACTCGTCTCCTTCCAAGTGTTGATTCAAAAACAGCACATGAGTAATCTCCTTCATGCTAACAGGCTAACTGTGGTGAAGATATCTAGTAAAGGTTTTGCAGAACGTTAGGTTTGCATGTGATGAATTCACCTCAAAGAGCATCAGATTTTTGGACTACTGTTTCGTTGTAAGGGTCAAACCAGGGAAAACACTTGATCCTACATTTCCCATGATGCAACAGTTTGAAACACAGAAGGAGTCCTCGGGAATGCATCCTAGTTTTTACGTTTGTGAGGGATGCATCCGGCTGAGAGTCTCCAGTTAACAGGGTCGCTCTTTACACTGGAACACCGGTCCATCTCTGACATGGCTGTTAAAATCTGTCCTCTTAAAGTCAAGCGTTTCAGACGTTTTGCACAAGAGTAATCTCCTTCATGCTAACATGCTAACAGTGGTGTCGCACATGACTCTGCCGGCCTGTCCGTCTCCTTCTATGGTGTCATCTTTCTTGTACGGCCTTCATCTCTTCCTTACTGCCCTCTACTGATCTGTTGGTGCCATGCAATCACTTTTATTGCTTCTCCTTATGTCACATTCAAGACGTTTGTGAGGGATGCATCCGGCTGAGAGTCTCCAGTTAACACGGTCGCTCTTTTAACTGGAACACCGGTCCATCTCTGACGTGACTTTAAAATCTGTCCTCTTTAAGTCGAGCGTTTCAGACATTTTGAATCCTCTTTGTCTCTGGAGCTCGTCTCCTTCCAAGTGTTGATTCAAAAACAGCACATGAGTAATCTACTTCATGCTAACATGCTAACTGTGGTGTCGCTCATGACTCTGCCGGCCTGTCTGTCTCCTTCTATGGTGTCATCTCTTCCTTACTGCCCTCTACTGGTCTGTTGGTGTAGTGCAGCTACTTGTATTGCTTCTCCAAACATCACTGGCTTCATTTTTCCAACTTTTGCATGTTTGTAAATCTGCATCATTCCTGAATCTGCTGCTGGATTCTCCAAACGAAGACGAGACTTAAAGCTTTTTGAAGAGCAGCATGCAAAAGGATGCAAAGACACTTCCTGTGTGACATTTTCTAACATTTACACACTGCTCATGAAAGTAAGAACTCCTTAAAGTCTGTTTCAGATCTGCTGCATGTCAGTGAGAGTCGCTGAGTCTTCCTTTAAAAGTAAAAAAACATGACCTCAGGATTTTATCCAGACAATGCAAGAAGCTGCAAACGTTCACTTGATGAAGTGACGCTCTGATTGATTAGTTTCCATATCTGGGTAATGCTTATGATCCAGTTTGACTTCATTCAGCAGAAATTGAAATCTTTGCGAGTCTGAAAAGAGACAAACTGCTTTGGTTTGTATTTCCTTCGTTTCTCACTTTCTTCATTATATCTGAGTGTTTCTGTGTCGCTGAGCTGCTGCTGCTGGAGGCCGTAACTCTGCCTCGTATTCCTCCGCCTGTCCGTCAACTCCTCTCTCTCTCACACACACACACACACGCTCAGTCGAGTGTATTGCCCCGGTCATGATTTTTGCAAATGAAGCTTGGCTGCAAATCACGGCGGCTCGGCCCTGAATCAGCAGCTCTTTCATAAACGCTGATTTCCACTCGCTGCGTGTTCTCAGACCTGACGGAGCATCGGGCTCCAGTCAGAGCGAGCTCAGACTTCGGATGTAGATTTCTTTACACTCAGCAGAATAACACCAACACGAGATACACAACCTGCCAGACAATACGTTCGCTTTGTTTTCACGTGTAAGACAGAATATTAAACCTCCATCTACAGATCCAAACAGGCTCCTCTACACCCCATCTTTGTTTCCTCATCCTTCTTCTCTCTCTCCCTTTGTGAAAATGAGGGAGTAGGGAGAGGTGGAGCGTGCAGCGTAACCAAGTGTGGGTGAGCTCCAACCCGGACAGGGTTCTTGCCCTTGTTCGGCCTCTCTTTGTACTTTTCCACTTGTTTAGTCTCTCCATTCTTCCCTCATTAAGTTTGTATAGGGGAGGTAGAGTGTACAGCTTAATCCAGCTAGGTTTAGCTCCTCTGCCTTCCCTGTTTTCCTTCAAGTCTCTCTCTGCAGACTCTTTTCTTTGTTTCCTCTCTTCTCTACCGTTTTCCCTCGTTCACATTTGGGAGTTGGGGAGGTAGAGCGTACAGTGTACCCCAGCACTCATGAGCTTCATCTAATATCTACTTTCAGACTCTTCTCTTTGCTTTCTGTCGTCTCTGCCGTGGTCTCTCGTTACATCCGAGGAGTAGGGGAGGTAGAGCGTGCAGCCTAACCCTACGGGAGTGAGCTCTACAGGATTCTTGCCCTGCCTGTTCTCCTTCAAAAGTCTCTTTCTGCAACACTCTTTTCTTTCTTTCTACCTTGTACCCTTAGGGGGAGCAGGGGGAGGTAGAGCGTACACCTTAACCAAGAAGTAGTAAGCTACAGCCCAAACAGGTTCCTGGGTCTACCTTCCTTTTCTTCTATTTAAAATCCTCCTATAGACCCTTTTGTTTGTTTTCTGATTTTACTTTTTCTCTCATTACACCCAGGAAGTAGGGGAGGTAGAGAGTACAGCCTAACCTTATAGGAGTGAGCTCCTAACCACACAGGCTTTTTTACTGAGGCTGCCTTCCCTGTCTTCTGTCTTAAATCTCTCAACATCCTCATATCCATTGTGTGTCATTAGTTTGGGGGTGTAGGGGAGGTACAGCGTACAGCTGGTGAGCTCCAGATCAATCAAGCTTCTTACCCTGACTCTGTCTTTCCTGTTCTCTTTCCAGCACCTCTCCACACCCTCTTCTCTTGGTCTTCTCTCCCATTTCTCCTTCTATATTTAATGAGCACAGAGGTGTAGGGGGAGGTAGAGCGTACAGCTTAACCCTACGGGAGTGAGCTCCAGCCCAAACTGGTTCTTGTTCCTCGCTCTTACTTCCTTTTCTTCTTTCAAATCTCCTTACTTCTGTCTTCTCTACCATTTTCTGTCATTCATTTGGGGGAGTAGGGGAGGTAGAGCGTACAGCGTTACCCAACAGACATCTTGTCATGGCTCTGCCTTCACTGTTTTCTCTCTACATCCTTCTATCTTTGCTTTCCCTCCCTTCTCTTGTGAGCATGGATGATAAAGTGGAGGTGGAGTGTACATCCAAACCCAGTGGTACTGGCCTGCAGTCCCAATAGGTTCCTGCTCCTCACTCTGACTTCCTTTACATCCTGATATCCTTGTTCCTGTCTTCTCTATCACTTCCTGTTATTAATTTTGGGGGAGTAGGGGAGGTATAGCGCCCAGCTTATCCTAGCTTAGGCTATAAAAAGCTTCTTTCCCTGAATCTGCTAAGCTTCATTCTTAGGCCAAGAAATAAACATAGACCAGAGTAGTTATGAACTTAAACTGGACTGTGACTAAAGCTGAGAGGACTTCAGTCTACAGACCTGGACTGACGCTGATCCAGATGGCCTCAAAGTGTTCGCCTGGTTCCTTTGCTTGGTGTAGACCGAAGTGTCGGACTCCGCTCCTCCGCGTCCGTCGAGTCTCCACTCAGCTCCGGCCGTGAGCTCCGTCTCTGCTGCGTCTCACCCTACTACCCGTGAAAGTGATGGTGCCCGTTGATTGGCTGTCTCACCCCGCTGCTGAGGCCTGCTGAAGTGTTGTTTCCCTGCAGATCTGCAGCAGAGGAGGAGGAGGAGGAGGAGGAGGAGGAGGAGGAGGAGGAGGAGCGGCACAAGTCTC